>NC_134403.1:143556330-143611330 GCF_038048845.1 Mixophyes fleayi | reverse complement strand
GAAAAGATATTTTCTAAAAAGGAGCTTCCTACAATCAATATCTCCATTACCAACTGCTCTGTGTTTTGGCTGTCACTCCGTAGCAAAACTTTGATAGAATGGCAAATCATGTCTCTCTACCATGCTACCCAGGCATCCCTCAATGACTAGAGTGTGCCATTTTGTGCACAGTTTGATACAATATAGTAATGTTTTGTTGGCTGGGCAGCACAGATTAGGCATGATCTGTCCTTCAGATATACTGTATGCTAAGAAGACTATATCAAAAATATATGCATGCTTAGAACAGATAGATATTTTAATATCCTATTCAATTCTGAGTTTGTCCATTGGAGAGGAGTTTGGTGATGTAGTTTCTTAGGTGGCATATACCTTTTTAAATTATAGTTTGCTTTCTTGCGGTAATTGTTGTTTCTCATTTTGTTTAGAGTGTGCGATCAACACCTCAGAATGATGCAATAACTGTTCACTTTAAACCAATAACATTGAAAGCTTCAGAGAGCAAATACACCAAAGTTGCAAGCATCAGTTTTGATGGTAAGATTGAATTTACGGATCATTCTTTATAGTTGTTAGAAACCGTATCCCAATATACTTCATTTGAACTCTTTAATACTTCCTCACACATAAGCACATTTTTTTTTAATTTATATTTTTGGCTACATTTCCCTAGTATCATCATCACCATTTATTTATATAGCGCCACTAATTCCGCAGCGTTGTACCTACCAGTATGTTTTTGGAGTGTGGGAGGAAACTCGAGCACCCGGAGAAAACATGGGGAGAGCATACAATCTCCTCACAGATAAGGCCATGGTCAGGAATTGAACTCCATGACCCCAGTGCTGTGAGGCAGAAGTGCTAACCACTTAGCCACCGTGCTGCCCATGCTGCTACCTATTGAAATGTACAGGCCAGTGAAGTCTGTGTACTAAACTTTTGAACTGCTCATGCATAGGGGCACATATTTTACTCACATTGAGCAATGTTTTCTCAACCGGAATACATTTTTGAAGAACTTTCAAGCCCTATGCTAGTTGAAAAGCACAACAATGTAGTTTCTGCTGTGCACCCTGGCCCCAGCAACGCTACCGCACCTCTGTAATTCATGTTCATATATCTGACCTGCTTAATCTCTTTGTAGCCCTCTCCCCTCATCACTGTATATAAATTGAAGTTTGGACAATTCTTTGGTTTAATAAGATTTCATTTCTTTAACAGCATCAAAAGCAAAGAAATCCTTACAGTTTTCTGGAAAAATTACAGTAAAAGCAAAAGAGAAAAGTTACTCAAAACTTGAAATTCCATATCAAGCAGAAGTATTGGATGGGCAAGTTACTAATTTATCCGCTTTTTCTAATTAATATAACCTTAATGAATACATGGAAGTAATAAACTGAGAAAGTGTATACAGTGTTTATATAAATTGATGTGTTGAGTCGTCTTACGTAAAAATTGTAAAAGCAAAGCCTAGATACACAAAGTAGATACTGCAGATCCAAGTTGATGCAATTCTGCCACATTCAGACACTAGCCTAGGTGGAGTAACAGTCATATCGGTGGTCACTTGACAGCAGGGCAAGTGTAGATGTGTATTTTGCTTTCTTCAGCAGAACACCCAGTGCAAAATGTGCTTGCATTTATTGGTCTGTGTACACCATAGTTAATGTGTGCAAAATGTGCGCACACATACCACAGATCAATCTGTGGGTAATGATGATAATAGACCATGATGCACTATTGGTCTTTTTTCCCCCTACACTTCCATATTCTCAAAGAAAAACATGTTCTTGTGTTTTTAGGTGCATATCCCTAGGGGCAGAAAACCTATTGTATTATTCATCTTCTGCACATCCGTCTGTAGCCACCTAGAACAACCTGTAGCAATAAGATCACTAGAATCCTTATTCCAGGAGGTGAATGTGCTGATCTTGTAGGACACAGTGACCTGTCCACTAATATGCTTGAATAATTGAGGATGGGGCTGCAAGTGACAGGTAATGTTATGATGCATAAGAAAGGAAATAAAGACAGTCCCAAAGACTGAATGTCAGATAGAGCAGGAGCACATAATGGAACATAAAAGGTAACACGGTACATAATAGTTATGTACAGCTTCTGTAAGACAGATGTGGGAATATTGTGCTGTCAAATGCACCTGTTTGAAATTATAGTTCACTAAAATCATACATCCAACATATTTGTATTGCAATTCATTTGCTCCTTAAGAACTTGCATTAAATAATGGGTTTCTTTGTGATTATTTTGTACACAGGTACTTGGGTTTTGATCATGCAGCAACTTTATTTCACATCCGTGATAGTCCATCTGATCCAGTGGAGAGACCCATTTTCTTGACAAACACCTTTACTTTTGCTGTACTCATTCATGATGTCTTGTTACCTACAGATACAAAGACCATGTTTAAAGTATGTCTTACTATCCATTTATAAAGTGCTTCAAAAAAATAATAAAAATATATATTTATTGTGTGTGTATGTGTAATGTATATGTGTGTTTTATATATATATATATATATATATATATATATATATATATATATATATATATATATATATATAAAATTGTGTGTGTATAGGGAGAGAGAGATGCAGTTGGTACTTTGCTTATTTTCTGTTCTTTTTTTCTCCTTAATGCAGGTCCAGAATTTCACATCACATGTATTACTTCCTCCTGGTGAATCAAGATATATATTCTCACTTATGTTCACACCTTCAACATTCTCTGTCCATATTGACAGTAATATATTACTAATTACCAATGCATCCAAATTCCACCTTCCTGTACGAGCATACACAGGCTTTCTAGAAGTAAGTATTCCTGACTTCACTGTTCTGCACAGTTAATGGTCAGCTTGTTGCAAGAACTTTCTATTAAACCATGCAAGTAAACAATTATGTAATATATACTCTTTATCATCCCATTGGTAGAACATAGATTAAAAGGTCTTTAATACGGGTAGTTAGCTGGGTGCAGCTCTTTCTTTGGCCTGTAAGGATCGAATGTTTTGCACATGGAACAGTTTGTGTAGTTATGTCATAATATACAAGTGTTTCCACAAAAGATAGCAAACAAAGGTGCTGTAAGTCATTGCAACAAATAGGATTTTAATTCATTTTTTCACTACAGTTCGTAAAATGACAGAACACCTGAGAAGCTGCTATAGGTTGCAGCATTATTTGCACAGATAACTGCATTAGTCTTCGTAATTGTCCTCTATTATGCTTTAATGCAGTTGAAACAGTGTATGTTGTCAGGTGGTGTACATTTATGGGTCGTGGATAGATTTTGACTCTCCCTTCAGCTAAAATGCCATTTTATTCATATGACAAAAATTTTTATCGCCTTGTCCTCAGTTAAAATATTAACACTCCGTAGAGCAAATAATTGCAGATGTTACCTATAGGAAAACACCTGATTTGATTGTGAAGCACCTGAAACTGAATGTGTAAGGACTTTTTTTATTTTTTTAAATTACTTATCAACTTATTTTCTTTTGCAGTACTTTGCTTTACCTCCTAAACCAGAAGAACGTTTTTTAGATTTTGGTATTCTAAGTGCTGCAGAATCTAGCAGTCTTCTCATTGCTATTGTAAATAACAACCCTATAGAGGTGAGTGATCTTATTCTGCTCATATAATGTTTATTATCCTGCATGCGATTACCTTTTAGCTGCTATAATTTGATGAAATAATTTGCAATTGATGATGTAGTAGTTTTACCTCACTATAAATCTAGTGTATCCAAGCACATTTTACTTTTATTGGAGGCAGCTATTTTGTGGGCTCATCCAATATTCATGAGATTCAAGCCTACATATTTCTTAGAAATCGGTGACCTCATTGAAGCATTTTTATGAGTAAATTGATAGGTGCATTCTCTTGACCTGTAAAATGGCTCCCTCAACTGTCTTCTGTTAGCAAAGGCTCTTTGATGTTTTTATTAAGTAAAAAGCAAAATAATCTAAGATCAAGAAGCCTATACCCAATGGATTTTCCTATTCTGTGAATGCTTCTCTGGGTACAGCTTATGGTACATTGCTTTTATACTTAATATCTCTAAGAATTATTCTGTTTTGCTCCGTAAATTAACTCACTTTTTATTTAATTTTTTCCCCGTTATTCTGTTTTGCTGTTTTAGTTGGCTATAAAAAGTTGGCACATTATTGGAGACAGTCTTGCAATGGAACTTCTTGCTATAGAGAAGGGAAACAGGACCTCCATAATAGCAAACCTTCCTGAGATTGAAAACTCCACTGCATCTGACCGCACATCAGTAAGTGCTCTTCACACTAGAGGATTGTTTTAATCTTTAAAATTTACCATCTGGAAATGTTTTTTCATCCCTTAAGTGTAGATGTTGCAGTTTTTGGATCTTGTTTAATCCGATTTCAAACAAATACATAAATTTTTTGTATGCAAGTGTAAATGTGATAAAATATCATAATTTCTAGCTATGGCAGAGAACTAGTAAAACATGTACTCACAAAACCAGGTCATATAAAATGCATTTAATAAAAACACTTAAAAACAGAGAGCTTGATTCATTAACAAAAGTAAATAAAAAATGAGTAAATTTGCACCTTGGCAAAACCATGTTGCGTTGGAGGGGTAGGTAAATTTAAAATGTGGGGACAGATTTCTAATTGGGGGGTAGGGCATGTCCTAGTTCAGCTTTAAATGTCAGTGTAAAAATAAAGCTATTAAGTATTTCTGTGCTACATGAAATGAAAAATCAGCCAGTATTTAACGTATGTGCAAAATAATAAACTAATTGCACCTTTGCAAAACCATGTTGCAATGCAAGGGGTGCAAAAGTTATAACTTTTTTTGCTTTAATTTTCTTAATGAATCAGGCCCAGAGTCTCTAAAAAGTGTGCTAAATGTGAATGAATCTCACATGGGTGATATCATTCAGTAGTAGTAGTACTTTGTCTAGGCGTCGTGATCACAGTGAAACGAAATGCCCTTGGCTACTTTAATCGGTGAATTGTAAACCTGGTTTCCGTTTACATACTATGAATAGTCCTCAGCATGCAAGTCTCTTCAATTCAGCGGTGCTCTGTCATTGAAAGATATTTAGGGAATGTAGCAGGTTCCGATGATTTTTGTTATGTTTTATTAGGACTGACTAGAGGGGGAACTCTATAGACGCCAAAGATGACTATCTGCATGTCCCGATATGGAAGGAGCATCAGTGTCTACTCCCTTTTGCGGTGGAGAACTTCCATTTTCAGTTCGGGGCCCTCTCCGTTGGACTGGCAATCGCTCCTCGGGTATTCACCAAGATCATGACAATCATGGCGGGTCTGTTATGTCAGAGGGGCATAATAGTTATTCCCTATCTGGATGATTTTCTCTTAAAAGCTCCATCAGCATCTATTCTATCTCAGCATATAGAGATAGCGATGCAATTTCTTCAGGCTCATGGGTGGGTGCTGAATGTTCACCAGTCATCATTAATTCCAGCACAACAGATGCGTTTCTTGGGTCTCATGTTCAACACGCAGACTCGGAGAACATATCTTCCGGAGGACAAGGCCCTGTCTCCTCGCGTGAGTGTCAAGTCCATCCTAGCAAAGAAAATGGTGTCTGTCCTCCCTTGCATGAAGCTGCTGGGGACAATAGTTTCGGTGTTTGAGGTAGTTCCTTTTGCTCAGTTCCACTCGTGACCTCTTCAGAGGGAGATTCTTCAGAAGTGGTCAGGATCTCACAATCATTTAGACAGACAGATCACTCGCCTGTCCCCCCACACAAGGGTCTCTCTAGCATGGTGGGTATCCAAAGACAACCTGGAAAAAGGACAGTCCCTGCAGACCTGGAAATGGACCCGGGTCACGACAGAGGCAAGTCTGGTAGGATATGGAGGCGTAAGAGAACCTCTGAAGTTTCAGGGTCTTTGGTCTCCACAGGAAGCATTACTTCCAATAAACATTCTGGAGCTCAGAGCAGTATTCAGGACTCTAACAAGAGCTCAGGGGTTCCTCTTGGGGCAACCTCTACAGATTCAATCTGACAATTCCACCACGGTAGCCTACATAAATCATCAAGGCGGCACTCGCAGCGTAGCAGCCATGCGAGAGGTGGCTCGAATTTTGTCCTGGGCAGAGCATCATGTTGACCATTGGGAAGCCGATTTTTCTCGGCAGAAAAACAGTCCATCCGGGAGAATGGCCTCTGAACAAGCAGATATTCGCTCTCTTGATGGATCGCTGGGGCTTACCGGATAGAAGTCTGATGGCGTCCAGACTGAACTATCAGGTCCCGGTATACATAACGAAAGTCCGAGACCCACAAGCGAAGTTCACAAATGCCATGTCTGTCCTATGGCATTTCTGGATGGTGTACATATTCCCTCCGATTCCTATGCTGCCTCGGGTTCTCAAGAAGCTAAAAACAGAGAGGGTTCCCACATTCTTGATAGCACCATATTGGCTGCGCAGAACATGGTTTTCAGATCTTCTGGGACTGGCAGGAGCCCCTCCCTTCCGGCTTCCTATGCATCCAGACCTTCTAATTCAAGGTAATCTTCTCTTTCAAGGTTTGGATCGTCTGGATTTGATGGCGAGGCTGTTGAGACCCTAATTCTGAAGGCTAGAGGGTTCTCACAGGAAGTCATTTCTACCTAAGCTAGAAAATCTTTGTCAGCTGCCATCTACCATAGAGTTTGGAGAGCATACATTCAGTGGTGCGAATCGCAAAGATTTCACACGTCTACATTTGCTCTTCCCCATCTGCTAGCCTTCTTACGTAGGTCTGCAGAAGGGACTTCGACTAGGGTCTCTAAAAATTTAGGTTTGGGCGCTCTCTATGTATTTCCAGTGTAAGCTTGCAGACTATAGAGACATCCAGGTTTTCCTTCAAGGGGTTCTTCATGTCCAACCCCTCTTCTGTCACCCAGTTGAGCCCTGGGATCTTAATTTGGGGCTTAATGCACTTGCCAAGCCACCGTTTCAACCCTTACAATCGGTAGGCTTACATCATCTTAATTGAAAGACTGCATTCCTCTTGACCCTAGCGTCTGCTCGCAGGGTATTGGAATTAGGAGCGCTTCGCTGTGACCCCTCTTTTCTCATCTTTCATGCGGACAGAGCGGTACCTCGCACCAAGCCTGGTTTCTGCCCAAAGGTATTTTCCAGATTCCATTTAAATCAGGAAATTGTTGTTTCGGTGTTCCGTTCCTCCCAGTCCTCCCAAGAGAATTCCTTAAGGTTACTGGATGTAGTCAGAGTGCTTCAATGTTATGTGGACTGCACGGCCCCTGTTAGGAAAACCAGGGACCTCTTTGTCCTCCTATGAAGCGAATAAACGGGAGTGGCCAGCGTCTAAACAGTCTATTGTTCGCTGGATTACCTCCACTATTCGAGAGGCTTACATTGGGGCTTCACAGCCTGTTCCACCAAATTTAAGGGCACATTTTATCAGAGCGGTAGGTACCTCTTGGGTGGTGTGTCACGGGGCGTCGGCGGAGCAGTTGTGTAGGGAGGCAACGTGGTCCTGTGTCCACACTTTCACAAAGTTTTACAGACTACAAGGCTTCGCATCGGCTGATGCGAGTTTTGACCGTTGGATTCTACACGCAGTGGTGCCAGAGCAATCCCACCCTTAAGAAAGCTTTGGTATATCCCCAATGTCTCGCAGTGTCCCCCAATGGCAGGATAGAGAAAATAAGATTTTTACTCAACGTAAAATCCATTTCTCTGACTCCATTGGGGGGGACACTGTGCACCATCCCTTGCTCTGTATATAGTTCTGTGTATGAGGGTTATTTGTTTTATGGTATCCCTGCGGGATCTCTCCTTCTCCTCTCACTCTTGGTTAGTCAAAACTAAGGAAACTGCAGTGGAGGAAGGGCATAGCAGGGGAGGAGACTTCAGATCAAACAAGTTTTAAAGTGACAAGACTCCTGGACCCATTACTATACCTCCAAGGTCTCGCTTTGTCCCCAATGGAATCAGAGAAATGGGTTTTACAGTGAGTAAAACTCATATATATATATATATATACACACACACACACACACACACACACACACACACACACACACACACACACACACACACACACACACACACACTAATCCACGCCAGAACAGCAAATGGTTCAATTCAGTGATTTTGCAACCAAAATTTTCTATTCTGACGACGGATTGCTTTCCAATGTATTTGTGCTGTGTGCACACACTTGTGTGGCATTTTATCTCATGATTTAATAAGCGCTGAAATAAATGGTCAAAATATGTTTTTATGTATTTTGTTTCCAGGTTATATTAACTTCGGGTTATTATGCAGTGTTTCGAGTGACATTAACAGCAAAAAATCTTGAAGGTTCCTATGATGGAGGCATCCAAATAACCACAGATTTTGAGGTATATTCATGCAATTGTTGATAAGCCACCACCTCTCTATATTACATTGTACTGGCAATATTTTGTGGGAGAAAGGATATGTATGTGGTTTCAATCACTACTGAAGCTCACCATTTGGGCAAATATGACTGAAAGATCCCTGTTTCTGTCTTAATCAGGTATGCAACAAGCATGAAGACCTCACAAGAATTACTGGATGTTCATAAACTTACATTTGCAGGCCCTAATACTGAATCTTCTCTTTCATAGGTCTACCTGAGAATACCCAGTAGTTGTGATGTTCAGTATAGAATGTTTTTATTCTCCTAATATGTGTGGATCCAGTGCTAATAATACAATGTCCCTTCTATTGAAGCCTAAAATGACCATGAGCAGATATGCTTCGTTTTATATATGGCATTGGAAGTATTAGTAAGTGGAGGACCACTTGTTCATGTGCTGTTTATTGTCCTCTATAGATATTGACAATCCCTGTGAAGGCGGTGATTGCTGTGGGTTCGTTGACCTGCTCTCCAAAGCACATTACTCTTCCGCCTTCTTTTCCGGTAAGAAGATTTGTTCGAGTTATTTGTTACTTGTGTTGTGATTTTGTTATAATAGACTGGGTTACATTTATTAATGTGGACTATGCTAATAGCATGTCAGCAGTATTCTGACCCTCCCTCACTGTTCTTCAATTCTGACATAAAGCAAAGGGATGGCGTGCTGGACCACCTTAATATTGCAGAAGTCACCTGACCTATGGAGCTTCTCTACAAGTTTTGACTACTATTTTAATTAAAACTGGCCAAACACGCTGTGATACTGCAACCAATATTGGGTAGTTGGATCTAGATTACAAAACAAGTATGAAGCCTGATAATCCAATTAAGGTTCGTTGGGATGGTTTTTAGGCATATTTGTATATGATGCCAGGAGATGACTCCTATAGTCTTCTCCCAACCCTAATGACAGTTCATGCTGTAAATTATCGTATTGCACATCTGTTTTGAACACCTGTACAGTATGGCCACCTACATGTATGGCCAAATTAAAAACAGACCATGGTGCACAGGCAATTTTTGCCCATATTTAAAGTGTTTTTATACTGTAAAAAAGAAAAACATTACAGTATGAAACATTTCAACTGTTCAGTTTTTTTCTGTATTCCCTTTTTTGTATGCCAGCATCAATTAGTCATCTTCTGGTCAGTTACTAATGAGCATGCCCGCTCTGCATCTGAAAGATGTTCTGTAACATCAAGATGCCAGCTTTCAGCATATTGGCTCTGAATTATCACATGAGATCTGCAGCACAGGAATTTCTGCCAATAGCTGCTAATTTAAATAACCCTTAAGGCATTTATCACACCCTAATATTTTTAGAGATGACTTATTAACTCTGTGGCAGGTTCTCTATTATAGAGTTACAGGCTATTCGTAATTGCTGCGAAGTATACAACAGACATCTGTCCTATTCTTGTTCTCTGGTCATTGCAAGTTTTTTGTCCCAATGTCTGATCTGTTTTGCGGTACAATTTCCATGTAGTGTTCAGACACAGGTCTGTCTATTTACCCTAATTACAGTACCAATCATAGCTTCAGCAATATCTGTTTTCCAAGTATGTAGGTATAAGATAAGTGTATAATATTTTGCAAAGTATATAACATGTTCCTGCATTTCTTGACCATACCTAGTGGAAAAACTTCTTTTGTAATACCCTGCACTCTCCCCTCTCACCAAACCCACCTGTCTGAGACTCCTGATAATAGGCTCACTCTTGTGAGGCACCAAATACTGTGTAGTGAATTGTTCATGAGATGTAATTTCACTAGCTCTGGCAGCTATGTTGACCTCCAGCAGTCAAATATTGCAAGGCATGTGTTCTTGGAAAGACTTGTTTAGTCACTTTGGTTTAATAAACTCTGTCACATTGAGGCGAACTACTTAGCTTAAAGACGAACTGACACACAAACAGCTGGTCCTGCTTGTTGATTATTGGGTTTTCTTTTTGATGCTTATGAATTTGCATTCTTGGTGTCAAAGAAAGACGTGATCTAGCCTAGCTTGTTGTGTGACTTGACTGTGAATTCTGTTCTCTCTCCTTTTGTTTTGCCGTAGGGAAAAATAGTTCATCAAAGTTTAAATATTATGAGTTCCTTCTCACAGAAGGTGAAAATACAGCAAATACGCTCCTTATCGGAGGACATGAGATTTTTTTATAAGCGATTACGGAGCAATAAGGAAGAATTGGAGCCTGGGAAAAAATCTAAGGTATAACTACAGTAGTATTCACTTTCTGAGATTTGAAGCAGCTTATACAAATTTAAATCACTTACATGAAGTCCTTCCTCTGTATGGAAGTAGTATATGGATGTTGCTGTGTCTGTTCTATGTCTGCTATGGATGGCGTAACTACCCAGATCCTACAGCACAATTAAATCTACAGTAATATAAAATGTCTTAGTTTTTTTTACCCATTGAGTGTAACACACACCTATACACTTCATACTATGATACCCACTCCTATTAAAATTAAGTGCCTACGCCAAGCTTCGGCAACATCGACTTTGATGGAGTTACCAGTATCCCCTGCTTGTTTTATCAGAGCTGGAGAGAGAGGACGGACTTATAACACTTTTTATATTTCCTTTTCTTTGTAGATAGCAAATATCTATTTTGATGCTGCTTTACATTGTGCAGACCACTGTTATATTGGACTTCCTTTTATATCTAAAAGTAAGTAATTTATGGAGACAGGAATTACACAATATTTTTCGTTTAATTTTTAGGGATAAAAATGTAAATTTAAAGGGACACCTTCATGTGAATAACTCATTAGGTATCACTGTAAACAGTTGAGATTGCTTTTGCACCAATGCATAGGACAGGCAAAGATTGGTTTTACACAGGAAAAGGGTAAAAAATGGAAGCACAAAAACATATTCAGATATAGAAGAAACAAAACAAAAAGAAACATGTAACTCACATTCCCAGGCAATTGTATCTAAAGAAAAGAAAAGCTTCTTATTTATTTCATGTATGACATCTTAAAAATAGTTGTAAAAACACGATAATCAGCATCAATTGTGTATATATAGAACTGCACTAGAAGAGCTTATGTATACATTAAATAATGTGCAGACTGCACAGTCTGAATAAGGAACCTAGTTAATGTGTAGCGTAGTGTTCTTATTGTAAATGAAGGAAATTAATACAGACAGTTCACATGAGGAAGATTATGTACGTACACTCAATACCGAAAAAAGTTTTTAGTGGGGGTGCTACTTGGCATCAGAATATCAGCGTGACAGATCTCAGAGCACAGTCCATTCCACCGGTCTTGCGTGTATAAGTACTTCTAATATAGTTCCCTCCGTTAATAAGGTGCTCCGTGACAAACCAAATAGATGTATCCAAAAGAAAGCTTGTTTAAAGTGTCAGCAATACTTGTGCAGATTAGTTCAAATGATGCGTTACTCTAGTGGTAAGCTAGTATCATCAGAGGGTATGTAACTAGATCTGAACAGACCTGAAGTATTTAAACAACGTATAGACAATCAAATATCTCGCCTAAACACTCCTCCAAAGACATTCAATCACGTCTGTGAATGCTGTATTATACTTGATTAGTACAATAAAATATCACCTAATATAAAAATATATTTACATACTTACATAGTTGATGAAAGAGACACCAGTCCATCAAGTTCAACCTATTTTGGATCTCCTGCGATCCCTATTTTATATTTGAAATTTATCCAGATGAAGCAAACGCCAATCTGTTTCAGTCGGAAAAAATCTTTCCTGACTCCATATTTTAGTCTTATTTCTCCCTGGATCCACTACATTCCTGCATTTTTAATTATTGGTCGTAAACCTTGATTCCCTTTTCCACTAAAAAAATTGTCTAACCCTTTCTTGGCTGCCGTCACAAACTTCCCTGGTAGTGAATTCCATATCTTGACTGCCCTTACTGTAAAGAACCCCTTCCTTTGCTGATTGTGAAACTTCCTCTCCTTTAACCAGGGGCAGGCTGGGCTTGGGGGCAGCGGGTCATCTGCCCCCTTGGTGATCCCATAGTGGGCTACCTTGGGCTGGGTCACCTGCATTTTTTTCCCTTTAAAATAGGCTGCTGAGTTATAGTCTAGTGTCCCCCGGGCTGAAATTTGCCAGCCCTCCCCTGCCTCTAACCTTAGGGTGATAATCACATGTCCCGAGTACAGTCCTTGGGATAAAAAGTCCCAATGAAAGTTCTCTGTATTGACCCTTAATGTATTTGTACATAGTAATCATATCCCCTCTTAGACGCCTCTTTTCTAAAGTAAACATGCCTAAACTGGCTAACCTTTTCTCATAGCTTAATGACTCCATACCCTTTATCAATTTTGTGTGACATAATAGGAATTATGGACACTACTGTGTGGCACGATATGAAATTGGGGCACTAGTATGTGGCATGATATGAATTGTGGGCACAACTATGAAGCTTAATATGAATTGGGAGCTCTACTATGTGGCATGATATGAGCTGGGGGCTCTAGTATGTGGCATAACATAAACGTTAGTTGGTTCCATTACTATTAATAATAATTTGAAATTGGCATCATAAAATAAGAAATATATAATGATACACACACACACCCACCTCTTAGCTGGCACATTAATAGACCAGGGACTGTCGACCTTTTTCTATGTCATAAGTGCCAAAATAAAAAATACAAAACATTTATTAAACAGATGATTTCTGCACGCACAATCTTCCCTATTTTCAACAGTTAAATAAATGGTCATTAAGTAAACACCAATAGATATCGTTCATCTGCATTATAAAGAACAAGAATAATATTATTCTGCTTCTCATTTTGGATAAACAAAAAAATATATAAAATGTAATTAATCATAAAGCATAGATGCATAAATACAAGTCTTCAATCCAGACCCTGAATGGAGTGTCTCTTGCTTAGCAAACTGTACGAACCTCGAGATTCAGTATTTTATTCCAACAACCCTGACATTTCATACTGCCAAATTAAGTATATCTAAAGATAAACATAAAGAGCAAAAAACTGTGTGTCCTATAATATTATGACTTTGAAGCATAAATGAGAAAATGTCTACATACAAATGTTAAAAAGGGTGGTGTCACTAAAAATTATTTAGTTCAATATTCTCTTTAAGGCCCATTGTAAAAAAAAAAAAAAAAAATCCAGGTAGAAGGTCCAATAGGCTTATTTTTTACAGTAGTCTGTAGTGGTCACCTCCTGTTTGGAGTCACTTTTACAGTTTCAATACCTGCAATAGTTAGATTATAAATGTCATGTTTCTGGTAGTTTAACCAGTGTCTTGAAACGATGTGACATAATATATTATGTAAATTTTTCCTTTATCTTTCTTTTGCTGTTTAATTTATATTAAAGGGTTAGGCCCCCCTTTATAAGGAAGCTGTCTAGTCGGGTCCTTTTTAAGTGTTAATTATTCTTAATCTTTATATTTGAGTGCCGGTGTTTATTCAATTTTTTTTTCCAAAGATTGGTTTTGTTTTAGAGGCCAAGATATCTTATTGCACCCTATCTTTAAAATACATTTGAGATCTTTAAATTGACAAGTTACTAATTGTGAAGGGGAATCTGTTTGGGATTGTAATTGGTGAGTACTTAAAGTATTATTTTATATCCAGATGAACTGAAGACTCAACACCATTTAGCAATGCAGGAGGATGTTTGGGACTCAGACTGGGATTATTATGATAATCTTTACAAGAAGTGGTCTGATATATCGAACTCTGAAATGTAAGTATATATTCAAATATTTGTTGAATGGGTTTTATTAAATGATTATTTGTATCAAGCTGGGTTATGTTTTGGTAATTATTGACAGTGGTTAGCATTGCTGTCTCATAGCATTGGATATTAACCATCTGTGTGGAGTAAGTGTGTTCTCCCTGTGTTTGTGTGGGTTTCCTGCCAGCATCCAGAAGCATATTTTTATGTTCATAGTCTTCTGACAAAATTGACCGTATGTGGGGTCAGGAATTTAGATTGCAAGCACCAATAGGGCAGGTACTGATGTGAATCATTCAATATGCTTTGGAAAGCTCTGGGTAATATAGTGGCACTCTACACATAATCAATGATAATATATCCTGAAAGCAATACACTCATTTTGTCCCTTTAGGCCTGAAGCTGTGTTTGAGGTTGACACTGATCTGCAGAAAAATGTCCTTTCAGAGGTTAAGGCTGAGCTTGTTTGGCCATCCATTGTCGGCTCACCCCGTCATATACACTTCCCCCTAACAAATACCAACAGTTCATCGGTAAGTGCTGCTGCTTTGTTTTACGCTGCTCTACTTTTGATAAAAAGTATACTTGCATTGCCTATTCACTTGTGTTGATAGTCATAGCCATTGATACACACAGTGCCGTAACTAGACATTTTAGTGCCCTGGGTGAGAGAGAGCACCGGCGCCCCCCCATCTAAGCGGGAGTGACATTTGCCAAGTGGGTGTGGCCAACCTAATGTGAGGCTGTGGCTAGCACTTCACTGAAAGAATTCTTACACATATTTGCAAATGCATGATGTATGTATGTGTGTGTATATGTGTGTATATATATATATATATATATATATATATATATATATATATATATATATATATATATATATATATATATATATCTATCTATATCACACACACACACACACTCTTCAAATAAATGAACAGCCGGTTCTCGGCCAGGGCCCTAAAATGTGTAGTTACAGCACTGTACGTCTATACATCAGAGACATCGCTGGCTGTATGAGGGACCCTTTTTCTAAGGTCCTGCAGGACCCCCGTTACAGTACAAAAAATTGGAGAGGGGACTGTACCTTTAATATAAGCTGGCTCCACCAGAGAGAAAATAATTTATTTCTCTACATAAACCTCATTTGATAGATTCACCTAACCTTTCTTGCCTGTCTTCCGGCAATTATTTGCTAGCTGGAAATTGATTGCCTAAAAATTGATCTAGGTCTAAATTAGCAAATAATTGCACAAACTGTATACCGGAAAAGTTGTTCATCTGTATGTATTTATATGCAATTCTATGCATGAGTTTGGTTGAGCCTAGTTTTTATAACATGCCTACCAATATCCTACTTATCCAGCTGCCCTAATAACTTTTACCTTGGTATGAAAGCTGCCGTGTGTTTAATGTTAAATTCAGCATTGAAGTCAATAAAGTTGATATATTCAAAGGTCAGTAATGTGCAGCTTTAAAGGACTTGTCCTCTTCAACTGTAGTGCTTCCCCCCCCCCCCCCCCCCCCCACTCCCCTCGTCCCATTCTGGATGGAAGTTCAGGGTCACCCCAGGTCAGAGACACCCTTTTTTTTTGTACTAAAGACACCCAATAATTCTTTATCCTTTTTCCTTCCGCAGTGGAACGCATGTGCGTTCCACTGACAGGAAGTTCAGCATTTGCCGAACTTCCTGTCAGTGGAACGCACATGAGTTCCACTGCGGAAGGAAAAGGCTGAATGTACAGAGGCAGGTAGCGGACGGCTGCTGCGCCCCCTTGGGCTTGCGCCCTGGGCGATGGCACCGCCTGCACATGCCTAGTTACGGCTCTGGATACACATGACATAGGTCTGTGGAACATTCCCATAGAGCAATAGCATCAACTGGCCCAGGCAGTATTCTCATTTGCCTTTGTTTGAAAATAGCATGAACAGTTACTTTTACCAAAACTACATAGAAACATTTCAACTAAAACAATCGAGCTGTCAAATACCAAAAATTAACCACTGAATTATATTTTGCAACAGGACAAAGAAATTGCACTAGAAAACCCTGCCGATGTTCCTGTTTATGTCCAGTTTCTGCCCCTGGCTCTTTATTCTAACAGCTCTCTGGTGCTAGACCGAATATTACAAAGGTAAGTTTACAGCCAATTCAGTGTGCTATTTTATAAGGGAAAGGGCTTATTTTAGGGCATCACACATCCTAGATTAGTATAGGGGAGCTCTCCCTTCTTTAGCCTGTACTCTGTAAACACCGTTTTTCTTATTCATCGGATAAAACTTTAAAATCCATTTAAATGTATTTTCAAAAGCAAATAATGGGCTAATGAGCTGCTTTTACATTTCTGTACATAGATATGTGATCAATTAATTGCTGTTACTTCAGAGGACAAAATGAGGCAAGATTTGATTAAAATGACAGATGGTAAATTTATTTGTATTCATATAGTATTGCCTAATTGAGTGGTGACATTTGTTAAAATAAACACAGAACATCAGGACCAATAAAATCAGTTCATTATACCTACAATGATGAAATTCTAATTTCCTTTGTACTGAACTAAATCACAATGTTGGATGATTTATTGTATGATTTAGTATCTTCTAAAAATTATAACAAGACTTGCTGTTAAAATGCTTGTCTTCTATAATGCATGTCTACTGCCCCGCTCATAGTGTTTGACTAAATTACATTAGACAGTCTTTACTTTCTAGACTTTTTACACAAAAAGCACTTTTATGAACCCCTTGGAGCATTACTCTTATTAACTTTATCCACAATTGTTGTAATGGTTCACCCAGTAAATAAGGAAAGCATGTCATGACATTGCAGTGCTCTTTGTAGAGGTAAGAGATGTGATGTAGATCTTACTTGGCCATATCTCCTCCTTCATTCGTCATGTGTGACCTAAGATCTGAACAGAATACACACTACTTTTGCATAAATCTTTTACATAGGTCTAGTGCAACTCATACTTCTATCACTTTTTTCACTGTTTTCTTATACCACCATGCACTGTGCTAAATATAGTTCATAATACCAATCTTCAGCACTGTCCGTGGTTCTATATTCAGTTGCTATTTGTGTGTATTCCTGTTATATCTTCACATGTTGTGCCTGAGTGTTTAAACTGCTGTAAAAGTGTGTATTCCTGTAAGTGAGTGAAAGTATGAAGAGACTGAGGAAGTGGCTGAGTAACAGTCAGAGGTAAATTATGTCTACTCTATGCAAATTATGTCTATAGCTACTTCCTCATATTTTTCATTTCTGTTCTTTTCTAGATTCAATATTAGTAAGTCGCTAAATATAGACTTGAATACACTTGAATTCAAAGTGTTCAGAAATAATGTAAGTATGCATGAAGTTATGGGCATAATTGTATAATTTACCTATCTGAGAAGTTTTTCTGGTAGTCTTATTGTTTACCCGATCACTTTAACAATGCATGGCATTGTGCTATTTGCATTGAAATAGTAATGTATATAGCTTTTTCAAGTTCAAGGTACTGCTCCGAGATGAGTATACAGCAATATGCATGATAGTTCTCAGGGGCTTTACTCATGTATGCTGTCTGCTGAGCACTAATTTAAAACGTATTTCCTCAAAAATGAGTCCTTTTCACTGTTAGACAAGTCTGTTACTTCTTTATTTTACTGGGAAACCAATACATTTATAGTCACTTTTTGTATCTTCACTTATGTCTGTTTTATAGTAGTTGAAAGTTGAATAAAAGTGTAAAGACGGTAGGTTTATGAGAACTTAATGTATAGAAGAAGCAAGGCAAGAAAAGACACAGTGTAGACCATGTTCAATGTTTTCTCTTTACAAAGGTGCATCCTGAACAGAGCAGTCCAGCTTTTGTGGAGGGCCTATCCCGGCAGTCAGTTCTCAACATTATACTGAAGCCTGGAGAGAAAAAGAGCGTCAACGTCAGATTTACTCCAGTGCTAAACAAAACCATATCCTCATTGCTCATAGTCAGGTAAGTGCACTCATCTCACAAGTCACTTATGGGACTAAACTCAAACACAACATTGTATTAATGTTTTCCTAATTTTTTTAAGAATAAATTATTGGTATCTCTACCTTTTTTAGTGGTTTCTACACATATTTAAATTATTCTCGTTATTTTTAGCGCAAGTGCTTATTGCAGCAGAAAGTCTGTTCCGTATAAACGCCTCTGTTTGTTCCAATTGTAATTTTCCCCCTTCCTTTCACACTGATGTTTCCCCTTAACCTTTCTAACTGATAAACATAGTACTATGGTTACTCACTAGGAATATGATATACAGTCTACCCGTTTATAGTCTAGCCCACCTTTAGGCAAAAGCAAAGGCATACTTCTAAAAACTGCAGCGTACTGCCTGCCAGAGTTGTGAAGAACCTGCATTAGAAGCTGTAGTTGGCATTTAAGTGGTGGTAGCTTTGCAGTTCTGCATTTGAGTTTCAGCCCTGCATTAAGGGGGACTATGCTCCAGAACGTGATATCTAAAACGAGTGCAAACATATCCAAAGAAACTACAAAAAAATCCAATTGTTGAGATAATTAGGGCCTCATTCAGTCCAACTTAGAGTTGAAATTTGTATCTCTGCAAAGTTTTATTGCAGGCAGGAAAAATGCATATATTGCACTGCACAATTGTATTTTTAACACTAATTTAATTTAGCTTGAGCCAGGACATACCACTTCCCCCAATTTCAAATATGGCAACGTATTTTACATTTACACCACCCTCACCTCCTGCAGCGCAGCATGGTTTTGCAAAGGTGGTAAATTGCACCTTCTAAGCTGATTTAGTCCTAACTCTATATGAGGCTTATTTTTTTTTCACATTTCCATTCTAGTAACAGGTTTATTATGATCATTCTGTTTGCATAATGTATGATTTAATTTTGTATTTTCTTTGTTTCGTTGCTTTTATTTTTTTTACTTCCAGAAATAATTTGACAGTGATTGACATTATCTCAGTGAAAGGACAAGGCGCAAATGAAAACATTAAGATTGGAGGAAAACCCCCTGGTCCAGGGAGTTCCTTGAGGTTTAAAATAACAGAAGCCTTTCTGAAAGACTGCTCAGACAGTAAGCTTTGCTTTGATCTCTCTTTGCACCTTGCCATGGGTTGTGTATGGTATTCCAATCTTGTGTGTCTCAATTTCACACTGATATGTTGGAGGTACAATAAGCAACATCATATGCTGGTGTGACTGGTCACAATATATAAAGAATATTCAAGCTTTGGATCGTAATAATTATCTAGCTTCTCTATTGCTGAACCTAAACCTTGCAATAAGGAGAAGTCATTCACCACACAATAATACAGATTCTGTACACACGTCGTGTGGTGTTAAAGAAAATGATTAAGGCAAATATTTACCTATAAAAACTTTTCCCACTCAGTGGTCCCAAAGCCCCTTCTCCTAATCAAACATACAAGCTTCATTAAAATACCAACTACTGTGTTTTTATCTATCTATCTTGTCTATCTATCATTTTAAACCATGGTGTGAACAAACTGTCAGAAGCTATTTTTCAAATGTTTGTGTTACTGTGTGCGCACACCTTCATTAGTATGTAGATTTGGTATTGGTGCCGCCTTACTCTTGGAGTGGTGGTATGAAGGACACCGAGGGCATGCAAACACAGAGGGCATGTTTGCACAATTAGGAACTCAGGCAGAGCCATACAGACTCGGATATGCCTGTCAGTAGCTGTATCACCTGTGGGTGCCTGAGTGCTGATGATTACGACAGTGACGGTTACCTGCACTAGCTAGTCTCGGCTGAATGCAGATTTACCTCTGAAACTGATCGGTGCATTCGTCATTGATTGTGCATACATTATAGGATTGTAGTTTATATTGTAGAACTCGTTTTGTGCTACTTTCATTTGTATGCGGGAAGGAAGGTTATAATTGCTGTATTATAGAGATGTGTTTTTGTTTTTTTGTTGGGTTTGCTTTAAATAAAAAAATAGTAATGTATTTTTTTGCTATAACTGTTATATTTTTTTGTGGGCGTATGACCTCCTTGGGTGTATGTGTATCTGGGTGTTTTGACATGCCTCCCGCTCAGCATCTAGACATAGATAACCTATTTTTTATGCGTGGCTTTTTAGAGCTAATTTTTTTTAATACGTTTTATGCATCCATAGATTGTAAGCTTGCAAGCAGGGCTTATTCTACATTGTAAAATGCTACGGAATTTGCTTGCGCTATATAAATAAATGATGATGATCTTGTCTAACAGTGCATCAGCCCCCATGTCTATAACAGCCCCCCATGTCTATGTTGTTGTGATGGGTCACAAGTGGATACGTGCGATCCATCAACTTTTAAAAAGCAAAAAAACGTTTCTTTAAACTTATAACGATTTGGGAGTGTCCTAAGATACATTTAATTCTATATATATATATATATATATATATATATATATACACGCCCCAAAAAATCTTTAAGCTATACAAGCGCTTAATAAAGTGTGAGAACACAAGTGACAGAAATATAAAAATAATTACTTTTGTAATAGGCAGCTCCCCAGTCATTCAACACCTGTCTGCAAGTGTCATACCTAGTAGATAAAATACAAAAGACAGGGGGCGCCACGCATAGTGTATTAAAAGTGATAACAGATCTAGAACACTCTCCACAGATAAGTAATGCCTGTACCAGATGTTCAATATATCTAAGCCAATAATGAAAATCACTCTGATGGTACCGGATAGGAGTACTGGAAGATATCGGCGAAGCTGAGTCTCAAATGGTGCATCCAATCACGATCCTGATGACTGGTAAGGATCTGCAGACTCAAATATAGACACAATAGTATAATACCGTAAAAAATACCAGATGATTCAAAACAAGCAAGTATTTAATGGCGGCAAAAAAAACACTGCAACACAGTAAAAACAAATGGCACATGCGCAGATGATATGGGTTCCAGCCGGCAACGTCCCAAAAACATCCCACAGTGGTCACAGGATACAGACGAGCAGCTCTCCGACGCGTTTCATCTTATACAAAGACTTTTTCAAGGAGTTATTAGTGTAACATAGCTGTAGACTCATCATGATGAATACCTAAGTATATAAGAGTCTACAGCTATGTATATCATCAGGATCGTGATTGGATGCACCATTTGAGACGCAGGTTCACTGATATCTTCCAGTACTCCTATCCGGTACCATCAGAGTGATTTTCATTATTGGCCTAGATATATTGAACATCTGGTACTGGCATCACTTATCTGTGGAGAGTGTTCTAGATCTGTTATCACTTTTAATACACCATGCGCCACTAATTCCGCAGCGCTGTACAGAAAACTCACTCACATCAGTCCCTGCCCCATTGGGGCTTACAGTCTAAATTCCCTACACACACGGGTCAATTTGTTGGCAGCCAATTAACCTACCAGTATGTTTTTGGAGTGTGGGAGGAAACCAGAGAACCGGGAGGAAACCCACGCAAACATGGGGAGAACATACAAACTCCACACAGATAAGGCCATGGTTGGGAATCGAAATCATGGCCCTAGTGCTGTAAGGCAGAAGTGCTAACCACTACGCCACCGTGCTGCCCATATATATATTAAAGTAAAGACCATACATGCCCTCACATTGTGGGGAAAAATAGCTGCTCTGAATCGCTTATTTACATACCCTCCTCCATTCGTATTGTAAGGTGGCATGATGTAATTGACAGTATTACTGGTTGACTAGTCTGTTGTCCTGAAAGACCCATATCCGTTTGACCTACTTGCATTGTTTTGGAAATATTCAGAAAACAAACTGAAAATGGACTTTAGCTGTTTGAAAAATATTGGTTTCTTTTTTTTTTCTTGAATTTTGCTTTGACCCTTCACATTTTCTTTTTGCTCAGAAATAAAGCCAAGGGAGCCAAATTTCACACTTAGGAGGACATTCAAATTTGAGAACACAGGGCACCTCCAAGTCACCATTAAAAGCATGGAAATCAGTGGATACTCATGTGAAGGTTATGGTTTCAAGATTGTGAATTGTCAGGAGTTTGCACTAGGTCCTAATGCCACTAAGGAAATTGTCATATTGTAAGTATAATGCTTGATGCGCTCGTCTTTCTACATACTTTATAAAGTGCAAATGCTGAGAATAGTGACCAGTAAATGTCAGGGGAAAAAAAATCTATAGAATTGTAATTTTGGTTGATTAAGTGACCCAGCACCACTTCTTCCCCTCCTGTATGTGCTTTGAAGCTCACATGTACGTCAGCCTGATTTCAGTGTAGTGAAATTTCTGCTTTACTACTTTTTTTTATTCTGTCATTAGAAAACACTCCAGTAATTTGCAGTTTTATTGTGTCTAACTGATACCTAGAATCACAGAATAAGATAACCAGTAGATGTATAAAACATATACACTGCTTATAGCTCAGCTACTTAAGAGACAAAACTAATGCACTAGTTTGGGAAAATCAGCACTGTATAGCATCTGCCCAAAGTTTGCAAACCACTTTAAACTGCTGGAAAATAATAAATAACAACCAATTCCACGTTTAATGTGTAGGACATGTGTTATGTATATTTTTGGTTTACTATTTCTAGTGCCGCTTCACTTCAGTGCCTTTGCACCAATCTTGTATCTCGCAATATATAGTGGACATAAGTCTCTACACCCTTATTGAAATTGCGTGTTTATGTAAAGGCTGAAACCCATATATATCATGTCAGACTTTTTCCACCCTTTAATGTGACTTTGCAACAAACATACCAAACACACAATACCCTGGTGTGCACACTCCTAAACTAATACTTTGTGGAATTGTAGGAGCAACTTTTGGTTTTATTATAGCAGTGGGTCTTTTTGAATAAGACTCCATCAGCTTCGTACACCTTGACTTTGCAGTTCTATCCCACTCTTCCCTGCAAAATGGTTCAAGGTCCATGAAATTTCAGGGGGATCTCTTGTGCACAGCCCTCTTTGTTCAGTCAGTCCACAGGCTATCAATAGGTTCTGGTTGGACCATTCAAAGACTTTTACCTTCCAACATGGCTTTTGAAAAGGAAGATCATATTCCTCTTCATCTTCAACTTTCTGACAGAGGGTTGGAATCCCAAAGACCTGCAATTTCAATAAGGGTGTGTAGACTTTTTATATCCATTTTGATCTGTCCAGTTCAGCATAGGATATGGTGGCCAGAGCTCTTTGTACAGTTCTTTTGTATACATTGGTTTTCAAGTAAAGATTGAAATTTCTTTACATTGGCTTGATAAATGTATTTCAGAGTGCAAGATTTCATACCATTGTAAGTTATGTAAAACATAGTTCCTTCCTGTGCACTGTAAAGTATACGGTTTTCTCTTTTTGAAGGTTTACACCAGATTTTACTTGCTCACGAGTGATTCGTGAACTGAAGATTGTAACAACTGGAGGCTCTGAATTTGTCTTTGTTTTAAATGCATCTCTTCCTTACCACATGCTGGCATCCTGTGCAGAAGCTCTTCCCCGACCCAACTGGGAGCTAGCACTCTATGTCGTTATCTCAGGAATAATGAGGTACTCCACTGGAAGCTTTGTTCTCTGCACTTGCTATAACATTAATTGGAAGAACACTAAACCTGAACTTGGTCATACACATTTAAAATATATTTTCTGGGTTATATCATAAATTTGTAATCTCTGTTGGAGTCATTAAAATGTCAAATGATGCAGTGTCCCAAAGAAACAACTTTCTTATCCCACCGGAAAGTGATATTTAGGAATAAAATGTAAATAGAAAATGTAGTGCTCTGGTGTGGTTCACTGTCACTTGAGTTTTTATTTGCACAAACACAATCTAACCTTGCAGCGAATAGCACTCCTGTTCTTCTGCTACTTCTACTCCTGATTACTCTCTCTTGTCTTTAGTTTGCTGTTTCTCCTGGTTATTGGAACAGCCTACTTAGAAGCTCAAGGAATATGGGAGCCGTTCAAGAGGCGGCTTTCTTTTGAGGCATCAAATCCTCCTTTTCATTTGGGCCGGCCCTTTGACCTCAGAAGGATTGTTGGCATTTCATCTGACAGCAAGTAAGACATACTAAAGATGTTTTCTTAGTAAATCTGTCTACTTTATGTATTACAACAATTAATATCCATATCAGATGAAACAAAATACAATGGTATATTTATCATAGGATGACAGGTCTATGGCTGGCTATAGAGCCTCGTCTTGTACATCAACGGGTCTCCGTTAGTGGTAGTCCTTTGCCAACGATAACTCCCGTGGAATGTTTCCACAGATGAGTTTCCCCATAAAAAGCATGCAAAAGCATTAATGTAGACTGGCTTATGGTTGGTTCTCCAGCTCACACTCCCCTCCATAGCCATTTTAAAGTCATGAACTTATGTTTTGTCAGTTAGGAGGTAATGCAGTTTTACATGGGTAATTTGAGTCTGAATGCTTTATTTGTAGCTATGTTTTCATACATTGCTGGGAGATATTGGGCATTACAATACAAAATATATAGATCTCTTAGAGAAGAATGAAAGTCATGGTGAATATCCTTATTGCAGATGATATGACCACAGAGGACACCTGTTGTGAAGACTAATTAAAGACCAAACCAGTTCCACTTCAGTAAAAGCTTATTAGGCTACCAATAAGTTCAGTGAAAGGTTTATAAAAGAAACATCCCTTTAAAACCGTAATATATCCATAAATGCTTAGAACTGCCTTGTCTATCCACCGTTAAGAGGAAAACTAAGCTTTTGCACATACAGTCTTAGCACCAGTTTGTTTTTGTTACTTAACATGTTGGCATTAGCCTGAATCAATGGAGCACCATATCTCTTGAGACCATGTCCTTCCACCAGCTGATTAGTAAACACTGTAGTCATGTGTACTGTTGTGTGAAAAAAAAGTGCAGTTTTGTCCAAACAAAGAGGTGCTTATATTCAACATTTACTTCTCTCGCTATGATTTGATTTGAAAATCATAATGGTTTGAAGTGTTGCTATGTACATTAGTAAGCTGCTCCATGCCTAACATTTTGGTTGCTATGTGTTCATCCGATTCATAAATGCCAGTAGATCATATCGTTTGAACATCGAGTCATATTATGCACACTCTCAGGAATTCACACAGGGTTTTGCTATGCAAGCGAGTGCATAGCAGCTCGTCTGCTAGGCGGTTATCGGTGGCTGAACAAGCCAGTGCATAGCAGCCCATTTATCTAGGCTGTGATCGAAAGCTGAACAAACCATAGCAACCCATAGGCTTTTATAAGGGGACTGAACACATTAGTGTTAAAGTCATTTTTCATTTCTACAATCTTGGTCATTGAGACTGGTGGCGACCATGATTCTTTCTTATAGTGGGTGCTACTTTGTAAATTTACTTTGAATATCAGAACAGCTCCTTATTGTGAAGTTGATTTAGAAGACCACTAATGGCTATTATGGTTACCTGAATAACTTTCAGTTTATAGATACAAATTCCCAGAACATAGTTTATATAATGGGAACTCCAGTCTGGAGTACAGAGACCTTTTGAAGTGAAATTCCTACAAGACATCATCTGGACTTCTAGATTGTACACTTGTGTTTCTTAAATCCTATTGTGACTTTTACATCTAGACTGATTTTATACTGTAGTATTAATGAATTACCAGAGAAGACCACTTGTGCAAGAAAAGGTTGTAATCATCATCAGCAACTATTTATTTAGCGCTACTAATTCCACAGCACTGTACAGAGAACTCATATCAGTCTCTCCCCCATAGAAGCTTACAGTTGAAATTCCCTAACATACACACACACAGACAGAGGCAGAGATTAAGGTCAATTTGATAGCAGTTAATTAGCCTACTAGAATGTTTTTGGAGTGTGGGAGGAAACCCAGGCAAACACAGGGAGAACATACAAACTCCACACAGATAAGGCCATGATTGGGAAGTGACTCCAGAGCTGTGAAGCAAAAGTGCTAGCTATTAAGCCAACATGCTTAGTGGCTAGCTTAAGGTTGTAATGTTTTCTGCAGGGATTCTGCTTCACATATAAACACTCACATTATTTTTTTTCTTCCCGAGTTAAGTCAGACTGATTATTTGGTTAGCGCTAGCATAAATTGTTAATAGCCGACTGCTGTGACCCAGAAAGAAAGACTTCCATCTTTTTCCTCTTACAGGAAACCTGTCGAACAGACTGTTATAGAAATGTGAATATGTATTGAACAGCTTTTAAATAATTGTGTGTAAATGTCTCCTGAATACAAGGAAAAATGAGACTATAGTTTTCCCTTTTTTACTAAACATCAATAAATGATTAAAGTTAGTTCTATGTTAATTCAGTGTTTATAGTGTTGTGTATATAAGGTGTGACTTGTGAAGGAAGTGATTTGCAGTAATCTACATTTCGTGATTGTGTTTTAGCTTTAGTTCTGTTGGATCTGACGCCAATCATAGCTCTAACAGAGGGTTGTATAGTGGAAATGCCTCCACGAGACCAGGCACGGGAAATCAAAAGCAGAGTAACCCAACATCCCACCTACACAGGAGCACATCTGATGTGGAAACAGTTAGAGCAAAAAGCAGCTCCAGTATAACAAACAAAATGTCATCACAAGTGTCAGCTGCACAGCCAGCGAGCAGAGCTTCCTCACAAGCCACAGACTCTGGCACAGCTGCTCACAACTCCTCTTTAGCCAGACGCGCTCGAGGAACAAAATTAAATCACAGTCCTGTTCAACCACAAGGACCAGTGTCACAGGAGCAACTTGTACCTACACAACCACCAACAGTGCCTCAGACACAGCCAGACCAACCAGCAGAAATGTCCCGAACAGGGAACTGTAACTCTTCCCACCCTGAATACTTTGGAACTGGTGCCAGTAACACCAGGCACAGTTCAGAGGACTCGGATATAATCATTCTCACAGAAATAATGGACAAAGATTTTGACAATTCCGAACCCCCGCCTTCAGATGTATTTACAGAACAACCCCCATCTCCAGCAGCAAAACATAAAGGTACAAAGAAGTTTTAATTAGAATTTAAATGTTTTATAGGCGTTGCTGTGATTTTAGAAGAGTAATGGAAATAGAACCAATTACTGTACTCTATACATAGGCTGGGATTGATCAGGTATAAGCAATGTGTGTTAAATTAATGCTTAATTTCATTTGAGTTTTTAAGTTTAAAAACCTGACTCCTAGAGAAAAGGACAGTGATATTTGCCTGGATAGCAACAGCAATACTTAGAAATTGTCCTTAGAAATTTTAAAAATGCTAATTCACATAGTCTTGCTTCCTACTGGCTGACACGTGTTTTAATAGGAGAGATCTTACACACACACACAGCCAAAATGTTATTATTTCATTGCCCTACATGAAAGAATGAATTAGTTGGAAGTCTTGAGTCGCAATTTGATCAATCCAGTTATATTAATATGTTATGGCAATCAGCCACTTTAAAAAAAAAAAGTTAGGAGTAAATCCAACAATGCAATTTTGCATCTTGGCAGACCATGGGTGTGCAGCCAGATTTAGAGTTAGGAGGGGGGTACCTTTGCACAATGCTAAATCACAGTTTAAAAAAAAAAAAGCTGTTCTGTATTTGTGTGCTACATGCAAAATAATTTGCATTGCAGCATGTTTTTTCCAGGTGCAAATTTGGACCCTTTAACTTGATTTACCAATAGCACTAAATGAGGACCGCCCCCAGACATAACAAGCTCACTATGGCAGAGACATTGGGGCATAGAGTAGGGACAGGGCGAACTGTACTTTAAAACTTCTGTTAAGTAAACCCTAGCTCCTCCCACTCTCTACCCCACCTCCTGTTACATAAGTTTAATTTAAGTGCCTGGCAAACAGGCTGTATTTGAGCTTAGTAGTAGCCCAATTCTGTTAATTTACTTTTTATTTTACTATGAGGCTTTTACCTCCTGTTGGAACAGCAGAAGATGAGGTTTGAAAAAGTTGAGTTTAAGGCAGAGTAAGGAGAGGAAGTCATGGAAAAGATGGAATGTGAGTCAATGTTGTTGGATAGGAGAGAGGTTGAAAATTCACAGGAAAAAGTGTAAAGCTGGGTGTTATCAGCATAGAGATGGTATTGAAATCCAAACCTGTGCATATATTTTCTAAAGAGACACAAGTATGAAATAAGCAAAGGAGGGAACCAACCACTGATCACTAGGATTCCCCAAACAAAAGTGCAAGTGGATTAGATGTTACATTTTCAAATAAGACTAGGAACAGCTTGAAGGACAAGAAGGTAACTAAAATAGAGTAAGGGACCTTTCAACAAAAAGAGCTCACATTTTAAATTACAATATGCTCATTATATGTGTTGCAAGTTACAAATTCAGGACAGTGTAGAACAGTGACTTTTTAGCTTTGACATTTAGAAATCTATTGGAAATTCTCAACAGAGACATTGCAGTGTGTGGCAAGTAAAACCCAGATAGAAAGAAGTCAACCATAGACTGAGTAGAGAGGGTAGGGTCGTTTGACTTGTGAAACAATCGCTGCAGAGCTCAACTGTTTTTGTGGTTCTGGAACCTAATGTTCAGGTTGTTTTCTTGTGCCTATTTCATTTATTTTTATGTTACAGAATAGAAGATGAGCAGACTTTAAATTTTAATAAAATAAAAATTGAAGAATTAACACACAAATATATTAGAAACAAAGGAAGGGGTTTGATATGCCTAGCCATCTCCTATCTGGTGGAGGGCAATGCAAGTGAAAAGCCAATGCGGTATGGACCAAGGTTTAAAGAAACACACATTTTCTTTAATTTATTCCCATCTCTAGACCACATCAGCTGGGGACCAAACAGTCCCCACTCCGAGATCCATGTTATTATTTATTTACGCTCTCTAGTTCTATACAGTATATTTTGCAGGTTTTCTACTGCCCAATGGTGAACACTAAAATGGCATTTTAGCTACCTATTTTTTGCCTTAGCACAGCAAATGTAGATAGAATGCCAGACCTTTCAAGTCCATTCAAAAAGCATTAACATGTGTATTTGAGAATGTCATCAGTAGCTCTTTCCTAAGGCAGCTTGTAAAGTTCATTTGCTCTCTTATATTGTAAGTATTTGTGGATGTTTGTTTTTTGTGGATCGGGATCTAGATATCGGAGTTAGAATGGGATGACTAGTCATTCAGACCTTCATGATGAGGGCATTTATTGTTTGAAGATAATTGTAAACTTCTTTTGTGACCTTTTTTTTTTTTTTTTTTCTTTCAAAACAGGGAAAGGAAAATCTCTTCAGCACAAAGTTAAGTTTCAAAAGAAACCTGAAGAGAGAGAGAGACGGAGGAAAGGCAAATCACATGAAGATGAGCTTAAGGACTCTCTTGCAGATGATGACAGCTCCTCCACCACCACAGAGACCTCCAATCCCGACACTGAGCCAATTCTCAAAGAGGTATGCATGCAAGTCACATGTTCTGCAGACCTGGTACACTGTTACATACTCCAGGGAGACAGATACCAGGTTGCTTCAACTTGAGGTAATGGTAGCTTAGGGTGGGTTTTCAGGATAAATAAGTGGACTGCTCATTTCTCCTTCCTGCCATTGGGGGACACTGCGAGACATTGGGGGTATAGTAGTGGGCTAAGGAGTCTTGTCACTTTAACTTGTTAAGTCTGTGCACTCCTCTACTTAACCCCCCCTCTCAGAGAGATCCTCAGTTTTTTGTAAGTGACTTGGAGCTAAGGTCACTGGAGTATAGGCTCCTGCCTATACTCTATTAGTCTTTATAGATATAACATGTTTTTATTTTTCCTTTCCCTTAGGTGCAGCGCGGGACTCCAGCCTAAGACCCAGGAGAGTGAGTAGGACGCAGCTCTGCTCACTCTGGGTCCCAGCGCAGGTAAGAGAAGCCTGGGCTCGCTAACCTTCACCTTCTGCCGGTATTTCCCCTTAGAATAGCACAGTACTCCAGGATAGCGGACAAGGGGAGAGAGTTTGCAGTCAGCTTCTCCTTCCATGCCGCTTCAGATGCCGGCAGGTCCCTGCTCGCCCCTATGGCAACGAGCAGCTAGGAAAAGAGGGGACAAGCGGCGCTCACACTCATTTAGAGGTGAGTTGGCCGTTTCTCATGACTCGCGCTCCTGGGCATTATAGGTGGATACAGCGCGAGTCCAGCGCTTCATGGTGGCCATTTTTGCGAGGTCAGGATGGCGCCTGAAGGCGGAGGCAAGCAGGGTGGACAGAAGCAGCAGGAAGGGGAGGAGAAGTAATGACAACTTCCTCCTCCCAGGCTGTATTTCCCCGCGCACACGACCCAGTCTACTCGTGGGAACACGGAAGTAAACAGCGTGTCAGCGCTGGCCAGATCCTCTGCTTTGCCTCTCCTCTACCGACAGACATAACTGCCTTACAGATTAACAGGCTTGTATGACTAATGGAATGTTTTGTGGAGGTTTTACATATGTATGCATTTGTCATGTGAGTTATTTCATGTTATAGGAATTTTCACAGACAGTATTGTATAACTTTTTGTTATTTGGAGTGGTGCTCTTTTTCTAAAGAGACTTCTAGCACAAGAGATTTTTTTATAGTCTCATTTTGTCTATATTTCTTTTTATAATTATTTTAAGAAATAGGACAATGGCTGAGAAGGGGACAGCTAAAGGCAAGGGTCGCTCTGGGCCTTCTGTTATGTATTTTACCTGTTCAAAATGTAATACAAAACTTTCTGTTGGACACACAGACCGAGACGCCCTTTGCGCAGCTTGTACTGTGGAGGCTCAGGTGCGTGACAGCCCAGTCCAGGGTGCATCGCCTGCAGTGGTGGAACCGCCTTGGCTGCAATCCTTCTCTTCAGCTGTGGAAAGACTGACGACAGTTATGCTGCGCGTGACAGAGGTACGTGAGAACACTATCCCACTTACACGCATAGGCAGTCAGTCTGAGGAATATGCTTCCACATCACAGGAGGGGTCATCCCAGAGGGAAGACAGGTTATTATCCGTTTCCCAGAGGAGTAAGAGAGCTGTTGTTGACACAGGTCTGGACCTAGAACAGGATTCTGATCTCTCCTCGGCAGAGGAAGGTGAGGTAGATTTGAACCCGGAAGGGGAATGCCGTTATGACTCTGACTCAGTTTCCACTAGTGTGGATGGTTAATTTTAGGAATCAGGCATACATTAGGGTATGCTGATCCTGAGCCCTCAGCGCCCATGGGTGTCTCTCTATTTAAAAGAGCTAAGGCGCAGTTGGCTACATTCCCCCATTCTCCAGAGATGTTGGAGATTATTTCTGAGGCTTGGCAGCGACCAAGTAAACAATTTATGATGCCAGGAAAATTCAAATCCCTTTATCCTCTGCCAGCTGAGGACACGGTAAAGTGGGAATCATCTCCTAAGGTGGATACCCCGGTGGCCCGTTTAGCTTCTTCATCTGCTATTCTTGTCCAAGAACGGATAACCCTCAAGGATTACACAGATAAAAAGTGTGATTCTGCTCTTCGCTCAGCATACACGGCTGTGGGAAGTATGTTTAGACCCAATATGGCTGTGGCCTGGGCCAACAAGGCCGTGCAGTTATGGATGGAAGCTTTGATTAAAGGGCTTAGAGATAGTATTCCGTGTACAGAGCTCTTACAAATGGCAGAGCAGGTACTGGAGACCTCAGAGTATGTGGCAAACGCAGCTATGGATGCGGTGTCAGTGAATGCTAAGGCATCTGCCCTTATTGTAGCAGCTCGGCGTAACCTATGGTTACGGACATGGTCGGTGGATGCAGACTCTAAAAGGGCTTTAGAGAATCTACCCTTTGACGGCTTAACCCTAGTCGGGGCGGAGCTTGAGAGGGTCATCCAGGAGACCACAGGGGGAAAGAACACTTCTCTCCCTACTGCTCCCAACAGGTCCCGTCAAGGAAGGTTTCGTTCCTTTCGGAAGTTCTCCCGAGGGGGAGGTACCGTTAATAGAGGGCAATACTCAGCGCCTAGGGCTCCTGCTATCAGAGGCAGAGGAGGTAGAGGTGGGGCGAGAAGAGGTTCTACTAGCCCAGCAGATAAGCCCTCCGCATGAAGGGGTTGTTCAGGGGGAGCATCAAGTAGGAGCTCGTCTCCTTCAGTTCAGAGGTCAGTGATGGATATCCACGCCAGATCTCTGGATTCGAGGGATTGTATCCAGGGGCTATGTGATAGACCTTGCCCACTCCCCCCGTCACAGATTTTTGATCACCCCTCTCCCCTCTTGTCCCCTCAGACGGGTGGCGCTTCAGGAGGCTATTCAAAGACTTCTAACAGCGCAGGTTGTTGTTCAGGTGCCTCCTCTAGAAAGAGGTCTAGGTTTTTACTCGAACCTGTTTCTGGTACCAAAGCCAGATGGGTCCTTCCGGCCCATTCTGAATCTTCGGTCATTAAACAAACATCTGACTATTCAGAAATTCCGTATGGAATCCTTTCGCTTTGTAATAGCAGGGATGGAGAAGGGGGAGTTCTTGGCGTCCATAGACATCAAGGATGCCTACCTACATGTACTGATATGGGAGGGACATCAGTCTCTCCTTCGGTTTGCAGTGGGAGACGCACAGTTCCAGTTCAGGGCTCTCTCTTTCAGTCTGGCTACTGCCCCCAGAGTCTTTACCAAGATTATGGCCATCATGGCAGGTCTGTTGCGCCAGAAGTGTATAACAATTATACCTTATCTAGACGACCTTCTATTGAAGGCACCATCGGCAGTTCTTCTGTCCCACCATGTGCAGATAGTCATACAGTTTCTTCAGAGTCACGGCTGGGTGTTGAATTTACCCAAGTCATCTCTTGTTCCAGCCCAACAAATGCGTTTCCTGGGTCTGCTTTTCGATACTCAGTCTCTGAGAGTTTACCTTCCAAGGGAAAAAGTCTTAGCCCTGTGGAAAAGGACCAGAGTCATTCTAGTGAAAAAGAGAGTCTCAGTCCTCAGTTGCATGAAACTCTTGGGGACAATGGTCTCGGTTTTCGAAGCAGTCCCTTTTGCACAGTTTCATTCCGGTCCACTTCAGGCAGAGATCTTACTCAAGTGGTCAGGGTCTCAGAAGAACTTAGACAAGCAGATTATTCGTCTGTCCCGATCCACAAAGCTGTCTCTTGTCTGGTGGATGTCCCAAACCAATCTGGAAAAGGGTCAATCCTTACAGACCTGGGCTTGGACTCTAGTCACAACAGACGCAAGTCTGTTGGGATGGGGAGGTGTAACAGGAACTCTGAGGCTTCAGGGTCTCTGGTCCCCTCAAGAATCACTTCTCCCAATAAACTTACTAGAGCTCAGAGCAGTGTACAATACTCTGATAGGAGCCCAGAAATTTCTAAGAGGAAAGCCACTACAAATTCAGTCCGACAACGCCACCACGGTGGCATACATAAACCACCAGGGGAGCACTCGCAGTGTCATGCAAGAGACCAGGCGCATTTTGTCTTGGGCAGAGCATCAAGTGCCCAAGATTTCAGCCATTCACATTCCGGGGGTGAAAAATTGGGAAGCAGACTTCCTCAGCAGACACTCACTTCATCCCGGCGAATGGGCTTTGAACAGTCAGATCTTCTCCCTTCTGGTGGACCGGTGGGGCTGCCCGGACATAGATCTGATGGCATCCAGGCTGAACCATCAAGTTCCACGCTACGGCGCAAGAGCTCGAAACCCAGGGGCGGAAATAATGGATGCCATGTCAGCTCCATGGCCATATCAGATGGTGTATCTTTTTCCTCCAATACCTATGATTGCCCGGGTTCTAAAGAAGTTGAAGAGGGAGAATGTTCCCGCTATTCTAATAGCTCCATTTTGGCCACGCAGAGCGTGGTTCTCAGATCTGCTATTATTAGCAGGGGCTCCTCCATTCCGGCTTCCCATGCGGGCAGATCTTCTGGTCCAGGGTCCATTCCTTTTCCAGGGTTTAGATCAGCTGGCTTTGACGGCCTGGCTACTGAAACCCTAATACTTAAAGCAAAGGGTTTCTCTCAAGAGGTTATAACTACCATGATTAAGGCCAGAAAGCCTTCTTCTTCCTCTATATATTAGAGTGTGGAAGACATATATTTTGTGGTGTGAGTCTAAAAGATTCCATTCCTCTAGATTTAAGCTTTCTCGTGTGTTGGATTTTCTACAGGATGGGGTTCAGAGGGGTCTTCGTCTGCGCTCTCTCAAAGGCCAGATATCGGCCCTTTCTGTTTACTTTCAGAAAAAAATTGCAAGTTATTCTGACATTAAGATTTTCTAGCAAGGGGTGTTACATATGCAACCTCCATTTTGCCATCCTGTCGAGCCCTGGGACCTCAATTTGGTTCTTTGCGCTCTTTCTAAGCCTCCATTTGAACCTGTGGGGTCAATAGACTTAAGGTATCTTACGTGGAAGACAGTGTTTTTGTTGGCGATAGCTTCTGCTCGCAGAGTGTCTGAGCTTGGAGCTCTTCGCTGTGACCCTCCTTTTCTTATTTTCCACGCTGATAGGGCAGTCCTTCGTACTAGACCATCTTTCGTTCCTAAGGTGGTTTCCAGGTTTCACCTTAATCAGGAAATTGTTATACCTGTGTTCAAGTCAAAAAAGGATTCTTCAGAAGGGTCTATGCAATACTTGGATGTGGTACGAGCTCTACAGGCTTATGTAGACCGTACATCTCAAGTCAGAAAGACCAGAGATCTTTTTGTTTTATATGACGCAAACAAGAGGGGTTGGCCTGCTTCAAAGCAGTCAATTGCCAGGTGGATCACGTCCACAATTTGAGAAGCTTACGTTGCAGCTTCTCTGTCCGTTCCAGGAAATTTGAAGGCGCATTCTACTAGGGCAGTAGGTGCCTCCTGGGCGGCCAGGCACTGGGCATCTGCGGAGCAGTTGTGTAGAGCGGCGACTTGGTCTTCCGTCCACACTTTCTCTAAATTTTACAGACTTCAAGGCTTTGCGGCGGCTGATGCAAGCTTTGGTCGCAGGGTTATGCGTGCAGCTGGTCCAGAGCATTCCCACCCTTGAGGAAGCTTTGGTATATCCCCAATGTCTCGCAGTGTCCCCCAATGGCAGGAAAGAGAAAATAAGATTTTTACTCGCCATAAAAACCATTTCTCTGACTCCATTGGGGGACACTGCGCACCCTCCCTTGCTCTGAATATAGTTCTGTGTGTGAAAACTTTGGTTATGGTTCTTTATAATTTAAGACCTGTCCAGGTTATATTACCTCCTTTACGTTCACTCTTGGTTATTCAAAACTGAGGATCTCTCTGAGAGGGGGGGTTAAGTAGAGGAGGAGTGCACAGACTTAACAAGTTAAAGTGACAAGACTCCTGAGCCCACTACTATACCCCCAATGTCTCGCAGTGTCCCCCAATGGAGTCAGAGAAATGGATTTTACGGTGAGTAAATATCATATTTTTTTGTGTATTTAATAAAATGGATGATAATGTTTATGATGACAATCAAATGAAAGAGAAATCTATTAATTTCCATAGTTTTCTCCACCTCATTACATAACGGACTAGGATTTTATTGTCATTTGCAAAATTATTGGTCTTCTGCAAACATAACTGTTTTATGCAAAAAAAGTCTTTATCCAAACTTAGCATAGTAACAATCAGTAATTTCAAATTCATTTTCTTGCGCACGCACAAAAAAATCCAAAGCTGTCTGGGAAAACACCAATAAGATAACTTATTTTAGACGTCTAGCTATGGCACTCATGCTGCTGCTAAATTGCTGTTCAAAATCTGCTGGTCCCGATAAATCTCTTGACTAAATCCCAAATCCTGCTACATACACATTGTGCATTGTCTGTTGGTGGACACACACATCACATTGTTTCCTGACCACAGAATTGCAACCTGAAAATACAGTATTTGATTGGCAAGCTCAACTTATTTACTATAGATGTTTATAAAGCTGGCTGACCGAATGGTTGTATTTGTGTCCATTTTATGGGTTGTGGCATATGTATATAAGGCTTGCATAACTGCAGGTGTCAGAACAAAGACCAATTATAGTCATGTGCTGTTGAACATACCATGGTGCCTAAATGAACACATCCCCTCCCATTTGTCTTTATTGCGAAAGAAACACAAATGATTCTGTAAATCTGGTTTTGTCTATATTACTTTTTTTTTTCGGGTTTCCTACTAAATTTTCCTCTCTCCCTGCAGTATATCTACATCCACTGTGACCATGTTCCTCGTACAATGACAAAGGTTGGGAAGTGTTCACACACACAGACCAATCACTAACAGGTTCCTCCCACAGTCAGTTTTCGAGTAACCTGGCAACAGAAGGAATTGAGTTACAGAGGAAATAAGGAAATACGGGTGGCATAGATACTACCTGATTTTACAGAATAATCTGTCTCTTGTGCCACTAAGTTTTTGCCAACTCAGGAGGGTCTTGCAGATCTACGCACATAGGGCCTGAGTCATTAAGGAGAGTAAAGCATAAAAAAGGAGTAAATTTGAATCTGGGCAAAACCATGTTGCATTGGAGGGGGAGGCATTGGAGGGGGACAGATTTACAGTTGGAGTAGGGCATGTCCTAGATCAACTTTAAATTTCAGTGTAAAAATAAAGTTATCAAGTATTTGTGTGCTAGATTAACAAACAGGCAGTATTTAACTTGTATGCAAAATAATAACTAATTTGCACCCCTTGCATTGTAACATGATTTGTCCTGGAGAGCATTTACTCTCTTTTTTGTCTTACCTTCCTTAATGACTCAGGCCCATAGCTGTTTATAGCAGTGTTGAAATTTTGTGAAACTTGTTGAGGGTTATTTTGCCAAAGTCCTTGTATATTCATACAAATAAGTGTCTCGGTGTTTTAATTTTTTTTCTTTTGTTCGGTTTGTTTATGCAGGAGCCTGAAAAACTAAAGGGAAAACAAATCCTTGCTGAAAAGATAGAGAATGAAATCTGTAAAATTAAAAAGAGTAAGAAAGTGCTTGGCATCAACAAAAAGGAGAATGTAATAGAGGTTAAACCAAGGTGAGTGGAAGAAAATGCTGCTTTACAGTGTATTCATAATCTCCCTGATAAAAGGTTGGGCACTGATGGAAAAGGATTTGTTAGTATTGGGAATCTTTTATTGTGCCCACAGCCCTTTACATGATCGGTCAGCCCTGTTTGAATACGTCTTCCTAGCACACTGCATGTACACTGAAGTGCAGTATAAAATGTTTGCATGGGGAGAACATTATTTGTACTAGATGTTTATACTATAGGTCTGTCTTTATCTCTAGCTCTTTGGAGTTGCCATACACCACCCCGCTGGAAAACAAACAGCATAAAAACTTCTCCAAAATTTCTGTGCAGCACTCTCTAGTGAATGGTTCAAAACCGAGAAACCTTCAGAAAAGTAGAGGTATTTATTTTTTTATTTTAGTTTTGGATGTTTGATGCTCTGGCCATTTGTCACTAACAGCCCTGTGGTTTCTCTAAAGCTCCTATAACTGATAACTATGCAATGGCAGCCTCTCACACAAGCATGGCATGTTAATGTCTTGTACAGGTACCAAAAGTAAGTTAGTGGAGAACAGGCAGTCAATGCTGTCGAAACTTCTTCCTAGTCGTACTGGTCAGGAACTAGGCAACACCAGCAGTTCAGAAGGAGAGAAAGATTCCCCACCGCCAGAGTGGGACTCTGTGCCAATTCACAAAGGCAGTTGTGAGTATGCACTTTCACTGCTTGGACCTTAGATATTCAGCTTACAGCATAATAAAATTTCAAATATTATAAATGTAATGTGTAGGTTGCTACAATATTCTGCAGCTCAGTACATACTATATAAAATACAAAATGCATAAAAATAGTACATAAGACATTCTAATACAGCAAGCATAGAAAAAAACATATAGCTTTATAGGGGCCAATTATGAAACAAATGAGAAAGTAGGAGGACCTTGCTCTTTAGAGATTACAGTCTATGAGGGGTGGGCAAGACTGTGAATAAGTGTGGGTGCCGACACATGCATGATGGACCAGTAAGAAAGGTATCAGATGGGAGAGAGTGGCAGGCTTTGGTAAAAAGGATCAGTTTTCAAGGAGCATTTAAAAGTTTGAAGGCTGTGGATCACCTCATTGGGCATTGTAGAGAGTTGCAGAAGTGTGGCGATGTTGTCGTGGTAGGAGAGGAGGAGGAGGTAATCAGTGGGGAGCTGAGGCACAGGTCAGATTGGAGAAGGTGAGAGGAAGTGCATAAGGAGATTAGATGGAAAAGTGGGAGGTGTGGGGCTTTGTAGGGGATGGAGTTTCAATTTGATTCTATAATGAATAGGGAGCCGGTGTAGGGTGTGGAAGAGAAATGTTAGAAGAAATTAATTTTTGCTATGACATTGAGGATAGATTTAAACGAGTTGATCCAGGTGTGAGGCATGCCAGACAGGAGGAGGTGTCAGTAGTCCAGGTGAGAGTTAATGTTGTCAGTGATTAGCGTTTTTGTTGCTGGTAAGCAAGAGGTGTATCCTGACAATATTATGAAAGTAGAGGTCTCTTGCCTGGTAGAGAATCTGGTTGTGGGGAGGACTTGAGGGTGACTTAAGCAGCGGATTTGAGGTACTGAAGATAGTGTGCTTGTGGTGACCATGAGAGAGATGTTGGAGGAGGTGTATGGATGCTAGAAAAGGGAACCAATGAGTTCTATTTCGGACACGATTAGCTTTAGATAGTGTTGGAAACATTTGAGAGTAAATGGCAGAGAGGTGGAAACATATGAGAGAGGTTCAGGGGTCAAGGTAGATTTCGGTGTCATCAGTCTTCAGTAGTCCAAACAGACAATTAGTCCACAGAGGGAGGAAGTGTACAGTGAGACAAGCAGAGGACTGAGCCTTGTTGGGACCCCCACAGGTAGTTTACAAGAATTAATCATGGTTAGATGTGCAGCATGATTTATTCCAGTGAATCTGTAGCTCTATCTATTGCCTGCCCACCAGTGTTTGTAGTTGTCTTGTTGAGCATGATGAAACCTGTATATTAACCTCTGGAGATAGTACCGCTGGTTGCTGTCTTTCATCTCTAGTACAGGGGCTTGTTGATGGTTTTGTATTACATGCTGTAATTTGCATGGAAGTGAATGCTTTTTATTTATTTATCCCTTTTATTTCCTTAATCTGTCAGGTTACTGGAACTGTTCATTTTTCACCTTAGTTTCTATTTCAAACACTTTCCGCTTTAAATGAATGTTTGAAAAACATAAATGGAACTTTCATTCATATATCAAACCCCTTAGATAATGGAGTTTATGAAAATATCACTTGGATGAATTATTCAGTTTTTCAATTATTCACAAACACCATGGAAATTAACGATGTGCACAAAATCTGTAAAAAGTCTCATCTTTAGAAAACACTCTAGTTTGAGGCAGAGACTTTGTTTAGTGCAAATGGATGCTTTTTAACACGTTGCAGTTTAGTGCATACTGATCCTTTTTGTAATGTTTTTACAGCCGCAGACAGCCTTTACAAATTGTCTGTGCAAACACATAATGCTGATGACTTCTTAAAACAACGGCAAATTTCACCAGCTCCTACCTCACCCTCGCCGCCTCCAACATTGAGCTATGGGCTAAGAAGCAGCTACAGCAGCATTGTGAACAGCACAACCAATGCGTAAGTATGATGACCATAAGCTCCAGTATCATCTCTAGATCTTACATTAAGAACAGTGTTATTGTCCTGCGTATTGCTAAGACGTCACTTCTAGAAAACCCGTTTTAGAAATTCTGGAGTGGATGGCATGTATCGTCTGCAGCTGTACATAAAAATTACATTCATAAGGAAAATCAAACCTAACAATTGCTGCAGATACAGAATTGTTTTCCTTGCTACCAAAGAGGTCCAAAATTAATTATAAATGGGCCCAAATCAATTGTTTTGCCAAAATTGTATTCATAAGAAAATGATTTGGGCTCACTGTGAACCACCCAATGGTGTAGTGAATACCTATTTATGAAGACCTAGGTAGTGAGACCTATTTAGTAGATGTTGTTGACTCTCCAGTTCTGAGTTCTTGTGGGAACGCTGTCCAACTATGTCATTACACAATGGTTCCCTGATTACTTGTATTTCCCTCTTTGCAACTATTATGGAAGTAATGATAATTGTCCTTTGCCTGCCTAGTATATTGGGGGTAACAGTGTGGACCCCAGAGCCCCTGGTTCCTTGTGTGATTTTCTAATGCTGCTACCCCACTGAGACTACTGAAAAGTGCTAATCGGCGATGAATCAAACACTTACACATTAGCCTAATCTGTAGCTACATCTTTTCTCAAATGGTCTGCAACAAAGGGTGGAGGAAAGTAAGTGGATTAAAGTCCCATATACAAGGACATTTTACATTGTGTAAAAATAGGACCAATCTGTTTTAACAGATGGGGGGAATTGAATTCCCCCCGAAGTACCGATACGTAAAAACGATTACAGTTATTGCGGTAATATTAACCCGGCTTTCTGCTCGACACTCAGGGAGTGTTGAGCAAAAAGCCGGTGTTAAAACTACGTAATAACGGTAATAATGCCAATTGAATTCTCCCCATATAGTAACAGATAAGTTTACAAACTTTGTGAAACCAGTGTGCATAGTATTTGGGGAGCGAACCTGATTTGGAAATTAGATTTTATACTAAGTAACAAAGAATCTTTCATTGTAGTGAATTGAGAAGTAATTCAGCTGTCACCAAACATAAGCTGACTAAAGCATCCTCTCTACCTGGAAGGAATGGCAATCCTACTTTTGCTGCTGTAGCTGCAGGATATGACAAGAATCCAGGTAATGTACCACACTATTCCACTGTCATTGTGACAGCATCACAACTACACTATACTATGTCTCATACTGGTGTACTTTCCTTTCCTCAGTGTTCTGTTTTTGTTTTTTATAAGCAGGTGGCAGTGGATTATCAAAATTGTCTGTTGCTAAAAGTGGCATGCTTGGCAGCCTCAGTATGTCGCATAACCCTTCCATTGATAGCGATACCTCTGAAAGGTAAGAATAAATGAATCATGTATTTTGGACATTTCTAGGTTTATATTCTAGCAGTCTGCATATAGTAGCAATACTTACCTCTAGTAAAGGTGTTGTCCTACAAACTGTTTCCACATTCTGTACTGACAAAATACCTGAATTCTAATGCAACTCAAAATATCCCCCTGTACTTGTGATTGCAGGGGTGCTAGGGCCACAGTGTCTGACATATTTAGATTTAAATCCTTTGTCTGGTTTTGATAGTATAAGTAGTTTATACTGTAGAGCATAGAAAATGTTATACTATATTACATAGGATAGCATATTTAATATTTGGAGCATAAATCATATTAACCAGTTGCAGAATAGATGGTAGATAATGGATTTACTGAGGTATCACATTCTGTTGGGTTATCCTTCATAACTAAGTTCACACTATATAGAACAGGACTAGTGGATCAGTAGCCATTGAAATATCATATACGTTTTAAAGACTGTTGTTATCTTGTCTGCATGAGAGCTGTGTAATTCTGAAGTAGAATTCAGAAAGCCACTAGGTAGGTTCTTTGATTGCAATGTGAAATTGGGACACTAAACACCTTAGACTGGTTTAAGCGAACAGAACTCAAGCTCTCAACTCAGACAATAAAAATATGTCTAGTTCATTCTGCATATTTGACAACTGCCCCTAAATTTGCATCCATGGGTTTGCTTTAATGCTATGCTTACATTTACTCTGTTGTAAACGGTAGACTCTCTCTTTAATTTCATTAACACAGCATAGGACTAGATCATCTAACATTACATCCAGTGTATATATAATTTGTGAATGTAGGCAATTGAGATAGTGGGGACAAGCTGCTTGTTAAGCCACATTGTATTAGTAATAAACCGTGCTAACCTGATTGCTAAACAAATGAAACCATTTGCTTATACTTGTGAGTATACTCATTGTACACTTGTTTGACATTTAGCTCTGGCCTGTGGAGCCCGATCACTGGTCCCAACAGTCCTGATTATGTTCCACTCAATTCATTCTCCACCTTCGGATCCAGCAATTCCTTCAATTTAACAGGAGGTTAGTGCTTGAATTACTGTAAAATGCTAAATTAGTTCGATTTTAAATAAGATACAGAGGTTTGCCTAAAATTTACCAGCTCGTTTGCATGGATATAGATACCAAATAGTTGTGATGGAATTGTAAGACCCAGGGACAAGGGCATACATTTTAGTTTTTCTTTTTTGTGTTGTATTACATTCCTATGCAGAAATCCTTATAGTGGGCAGAAAAAGTGGGGAATGGTTCTTTGTGTAGGTTTGGGATGTGTGTTCTGTGTGACATTCCTGCATGGTGGATCAGCTCCCCATGCCTGAACATGGCCACCCGCGGCTTTGAAGGAAGACACAATGAGGAAAATTGGTTTCCATAGCATCCCAATTGCTGGAGCCCTGTTACTACATTGTTACATAGCAGCTTCCCGTAATCCAAACTAGATGATTTCCCAGCAACGTGGTTACATTGAACAATGGATTTGGAGCCCCAGCTCCCGCACTATTTTTATGTGCAGCTCAGGCTGTAATAAAGTCTCAAATGAAATTTTTTTCCTGAATTACTTAAACAAAAACACATACCCTGATTACTAATATTGTTAATGAAGAGATTTAAGTAAGTGAGAGCAGCTGCCAAAAGAGACTGTGCAGTCTCTAACTGCAAAATTGTGCAAAAAGAAAAAACTGTCTGTGCTGACACCTATGATAGAGGAATGTTATCCCAGAATTGTATAAAATATGTTTATTAAAAAGTTACATATAGTTAATCATGGTAAACACACTATATCAGCTGGCATAAAACACTCGACATCAATAGTTTCACATTCTTTTACAAATTAGGTCAGTGTTTCCCAAACCCAGTCCTCATGGACCACTAACGGGGCAAGTTTTCCAGGTCACAAGTGAAATAATTAGTGCAACATGTGGATCTTTCAAAATGTGTCAGTCAGTAATGAATATACCTGTGCAACTGGAAAGAGATATAGAAAACAAGCACTGTTAGGGGTCCCTGAGGACTGGCTTTAGGAAACACTGAATTAGGTTTTAGCTTGAAACTTTAGATCAGATTTTGCCTCATCGTTAGCAGTAATGTTTTAGCTCATTGGAATTGACACACAATAAGAAGACTATCGTTGATTATAGAGGTTTTTATTGCAGGCTTAGTTCTTCATACATATGTGTGTTTAAAAGGATCTCGTTGCAATGTCCACCCGTCTCCTGTACATTTGCTCTCTGAATTTCAACTTTAGTTAGAGAAAGGGACATGAAGGTCATTGTGTAGAACAGTATTAAAGAGAATATCCATATTCATAATATTGTTTTTTGCACATGAAAAAGCAGATAAATATTTAATATGTAATGCTCAGTGCACATTTACCAGATCACTTTAAAGAATGAATTAAGTATAACCAAAGTGGACCGTCAGAATATCTGCAAACCCTGGAAAAATATGGCTGGTATCTGCCAGAAAAAAATGCATTTTAGAATTAATTTCTAATGATTCTATTCTACTCCTTCTGATGAAAGTGCAGAAGAGCACTGAAACGCGTTAAGCCTTTCTCACATACTTCACCCAGTTTGCATAAAAAACTTCATGAACTTTGCATCATTTCTATTGGCTGCAGAGATGGGGTAGCATCAAGCAGACGAACACTCATTAGCAGTTCTAGAGCCAAACGCTGCTCCTAGGGGATTTAGCCTGATTGCTCATGCAGACATATATGTAGTGGGTGAGTTCCTGTCTTGCATTATGTGATACACAAATCCTAAGAGGGAGGTTGTAAAAGCAATCTTGTCTCATCATAACTTGCCCACACAATGGCAGCATCTACAAGGCAGTTTGCGTCATGCTTTTGGAGTGATAGAACCTCAGACTATGTCTAAAGAACCCTGCTGGCTGCTATTTTGACCTGTCAAAATCGCCTCCTGGACACAGTTGAGGAAATTAATGTGGTTGTCTGTGCTAAGACTTGCAGATAATCTGTGGATACATTGCAAAGCTAGCCCTTCATGTGATAGATATATGGCTATTACACAAGCCTCCCAACTACAAAGGTATGATGATCGCCCAGAGAATAGGTTTCAGAGAAGCAACATCCACTGGGCAGGTGTGCCAGAGAGTGTAGGAAGAAAGAACAAAACATTGGTTAATCTCATTTGATAGAATTATATTCTGTTCCAGTTTTGTGGTGAAAAAATGACCCATAGGGTCACCCACCAAGCCACCTCTGCCAAAATATTTTCAATGCAAAGCTATTAAACTTCCTCGACTGTGGCACTATACTTCACCTGGCAAGTGGAAAAGACTCTTTAAGACATGAAAAATCCAGGTATATGGAGACAAGAATTCTTGTTGGACCCCCAGAAGCAGCACACTCTTCCAGCTGGTTAAATGGAAAATTGGGGAACTACATCTCCCCTATGCCATGCTGTCTAAGATGAAAGTTATTAAGACAAAGGTGCATTTCTTTTCATTCATCTGGTGAAGCAATCACTGGATTGAAAACAAGTTTCCCCCTATATCACCCAGGTCTCAAAATACAGTTTTCAGTATTGACATTATATTCTCAGAATATGTACAGTGTTTCACCTTGCACATAATCCCTAATCACAGTGAGTACTGTGGCAGATGTGTTCCACGTACACTCCTGAACACTGCTCGACCTGTGCTTTGGCTTCCTATAAATGCAACATGGTGTATTATATCTGCTTGGTCCATAGTGTATTGAAGACAATACCGCACACAACTCTTGTGGTGATGTTTTGGAATTTACTTAATTCTGTGGAAGCAGTTTCCGATTTTACATTATATTTTTGATTTGATGTCATCTTCCAACTGAATCCGCTATCAAAAGCACTGGCACTCTGTTATCATAATATGTTCAGTGGTTCACCTTAGTCCCAGAACTGTGAATAGCATCTCCTGGTGATGTGTTGCAACCTGCATGCATGTAGAGAGGTTGAAACTTGCCCAATACAGATTGATTCACTTCAAGACATGTTTCTGAATCCAGTCTTTTCCCTGTCACTTTTATCTACATGCAAGCAAGGTATGGTAATTTAAATTCATATTGAGCTGTGTTATGATTTACATTTTATTTGCCAAAGAAGTTATCTTCCCCATATTCAACTTGGGGTGTGCCAGAGAGAAACTCACATTTTCTCATTTTCTGTCTTTTAAAAATGACAATTTATTCTTTGTTAATTTTAACATTTTTCTATCTCGGATTCCAATTAATGTGCAAATTCTACATCTATATGAGCCACGTGTACTGCTCACTGTAAACATTTATTGCACAGGGGAAAGTGAATGCAGGGTTATGTCGTCTTTCCCACGTGACAGGATGTTATTTGTTTACATTAAATTCATGTGTTTGTGTGATACTGCCTGTTAGGTCTACTACAGTCATTTTGAATAACTATGAATGAATGTGTCACCTAGGGATTAAAATCTCTCTTGCATCGCAGGAGGGCCAATTACAGAGAACTGTCTGATTTGAAGTCTGCCCATTAAGTGGAAGGTGGAGGAATTATTACATTTAACTATACATATTCAAGGAGTGATAGAAGTGGATTGGTTTCCTAATAGTACAATTAGAGGGAGATTATTTTACTAAGAAATATACTCCTAAAAGACCAAGAATCGTCAGTTCCAGAGGCAATGCTTAAAGGTATAAATAAGTCCACGATCCGGTCATTAAATGGAACTACCAGGTATAGTCTCTGAACAATACCTGACACAAAATGCCGATATCCGGCTTCCTATAAATGATGATACACTCAGTTAAGGGATGTACTTGGGCAATGTTGTGAAGTCCTCCAACAGTTTCAACAAGTGTGTCCAAGTAGTCCTTATTCCCATAAAGCCGGGATCTGCTCGAGTTAGAGACTGAGTAATAACGGAAATAACAGTTCCTCCGTGTCCTGTCCGATGTTCGCGCATGCACAGTAGAAATTAGACACTCTGCCGGCTGTTTGCTGATTCTGCTTAACTGACAGGCGGGCACGCTCGTGTGGAGTGTTAATGAATGTAGAAAATAGTTCCTGCTCATAAGAGTTGTGGAACCTACGCATTTCACCCGACACGGCTTTCTCAGGGATAATCAAATAATGCAGTGAAAATGAATCCAAGGAACACCATAAAGTTCTTTTATAAAGGGTATGAATTCACTTAATTGGTTCCATTTAAAGACTGCCCTCAATCCAATTAGTAAACCCAGCACAATAGCTAGAGGAAAGAGTCCATAATAAGATGATGTCCTTCATCCTTGGTGGTCATATTGCCGTAGCCTACACCCTAGTTGGATAATATAATCCACATTTCCATAATTAAACATACCGCATTATGTAAATCACTGTAATATATGCACAAAGGACAAATAAAATAAGTGCAAAATGAATCTTAATAAAAATAGAAATAGGACACACTTCTAGTATAATGTAGAGAATGAGCTAAGCAGGAAAAGGTGTGGAGATCGAAATCAATATTAAGGCCATTAGGTGAAAGGGTTTTCAGATTAAAATACCATTTTGTTTCTTCTTGTGATATTTTCTTTAAAAAATGTCGTCGTCCCCCCTGCCAAGGTTTGTTCACTTTACATATCCCCGTGAACTTCAACTTAGATGGGTCATGATTGTGAAATTCAAGAAAATGTTCTGGGACACTGTGAGTTTCTAATTGGTTTCTGATGTTCCTTTGATGTTCTGCAATTCTCACACCAAGTTTTCTAATAGTCCTACCCTGTGGTAAACAATTTGTAGGTAATGCTATTAGAAAGCTTTGTGTGAGAATCTATTTTTTTTTTTTTTTTTTTTTTTTTTGCATCTTTAGGGAAGCGCGGTAGTCTCATTTCTTTTATTGTTGAAATATATTGCCCCATATGTTCACCATGTTTAGACACCTTTTATCTGTTGCATGATTCCAATTCACTAATTTGTTTTTCAAACTGTCATTGTGTGTCTTCAAACACTTAAAATATATTTTTCTCTTTTGGTCACAGAGGTTTTTAGCAAACTCTCATATCCCCGAAATACATACTCCAATGAGTCTCAAAAGAAATGGACAGATTTTGAATCAACATCCTCAATCTGGGATTCTCCCGTCATGGATTCTGTGCCTACATGGCCAACCAGCACTGGATCCCCAACCCATGTGACATCTGTGAGTATAGAACGCGACTTTGTAGCCTGTTTCTCAAATATTAGTATTCTTCTTTTTTTTTCTTTTTTTTATAGCAAATTGTTTTCCTTTCCCTACTCCATGGCAGCCCTTACAATGGGTTAATACCCTGATCAGCTTAGTGTAGACAGGAAAAATTCGCCCCACCTGAACCCTATATAAGGTAGCGTCTCCTCTTCCTCAGTGTCTTTTCTTCCTCAGCATGTGTATGACAGGGTAGTGCAGAGTAGCATTTTTTTTTCGTTGGTTTTGTACTAGAGGGTTTACCTGAGGTTTTTGGCTTTCCTCATGAGGCCGGCTGTGTGTGCATTTCTGTGTGGGCTGTTTGGAAGTCAGAAGGCACTGTCTATGGCGTCTGGAGCGGATGTGCGCATAAGGATGTAAGACGCACGAGTAGAGTGCGCATGCGCAGTACGCTGGACAGATTGCCGTGCAGCGCTGACTCCCATTTATCATACCACCTGTCAGGAGGAAGACAGGTGGAAATTGCCCTGATATCAAAGTGTGTCCATAGCAAGGTAACAGACACCTTTCTTAAGCAACTGACACCCATTATATGAGGCTCATTATTGGCTATAGGCGGATGTATACTGCAGGACCTAGCAGCTATCTGGATATAGTGCACTATGGACCAGGAGCCCACCCCAAAAAAGATGGACACTCCAAGGTAAGCCCTTCGAGTGGGTGTTTGTGTACTTTAGAATAGGCTACTTAGTGCCTTTTTTGTTCTATTGTTTACAGTACCTCTGTGGAGCTTGTGCAGGGAAAAAGAACATGTAAAATTAAGAATCGGGTGTGTGCAGCTTGTGATGGCCGATTGCCGAAAGATTGCGTTGAACCATTGTGTGTCATGCACCCATGAAAAAAGAAGAGCCTGACTCCCCAGAACAAAGAGTTCTTTTCATGGATGGTGAAGGCAATGCAGGATTTTCAGGCCCCAGAGCAGGGAGCAAAGAGGGGCAGGACTTAAATAGGTGAAGATATAGAGGACGTGATGCCAGTGCCATTCTCTGAAACATTCAGTTCCCTTCAGGAGTCAGATAGTGAGGCTGAGGTGTTATACTCAAGCATATTAACAAATCACTAGGCTTTGTGGAACCGACATTTCCGGTCAAACCGCAGGATGCACTGTTTTCGGAACACCAAGTGAAATCTTGAGTGTTCCATACCCATAAGGTGATAAAAGACTTGATCTCTAAAGAGTGTGGCAAGCCTTAGACAAAAGTCATCCTAACATGGGGAGACTGAACCACATGTTTCCAGGATGAAGATATGCTGAGATGGTGTTCGGTACCTAAGTTGGATTCAGCCATAGCCATCTTATCCTCATGGACCACTCTCCAGTGGGATGATGGGGGACCATTGAAAGACGCCATGGATAGGAGAATGGAGACTTCCTTCAGGAAATTACACATCTCCTCAGGCATAGCTCTAAAGTCTGGGATAGCCATGGTTTCGGTAGCTAGAGCCCTTAGGTTGTGGGCCAGCACGTTACATACAGATATCGAAGATAGAATAAATAGATTGTACCTTCTAACGTCCTTAGAGGTTATGCAGAAAAGCATTGATTTCTTGTGTGAAGCCTCGTTTGATACGATTGTGTTCTCCTCCAAGAGCATGGCCTCGGCAGTTGTAGCAAGAAGGGCGTTTTGGTTATGTTTATGGGCGGCAGATCACCAGTTTAAAAGCCGTCTGACAACGCTTCCATATGAAGGTAATTTCTTGTTTGGGGACAAACTGGATAATCTGATGCAGAGGCTAGCAAGTGGTAGTGCTAATAGTCTACCACAAGACAGAAAGGGGAGACGTTTCCTCACTTATTCTCCAAGGCAACAGTTTAAAGAAGCCCTTTCCTGTAGGCCTGGGAGACAGTATTCCAGACACCAAAATAATATGGCAAGACAGTCCTTCCGGCCCTTCAGATCACAAAGGGGGAAACAAGGACAGCAAAGGACCCAATGACTATCTGCACATCCAGTCTCCACTAACTCCAGTGGGCGGCAGGATAACACGCTTTGCAGAAATTTGTAATCGGACAACACAAGACAAATGAGTCCAGGGGATATGCCATATAATTTCATACCTGGCCAAAAGGAAACAAATTTGTCCAGTCAAGAAGTCCCTTGTCCTTCTTAGAACAGCAAGCATTGGAGGAAATTCTAAAAGGCCTGGTGAAAAACAAAAGCTGTTGTGGCGGTGCTGACAAATCAGGAAAGCATGTGGTTCTATTCCAAACTGTTCTTCGTCTAGACAGCAGCATCAGGTGCCTTCAGAACGGTACTAGATTTACGAGCTCTCAATTGCTACAAGAAAAACACTTTCGGATGGAGTCTATCAACTCAATCCTCAAGGCGGTAGAAACAAGAGATTTTCTGACGGCGATAGCCATAAAGGATGCATATTTTCATATTCCGATCATAATCCATCACCAGCAATTCCTGAGGTTCTGCATTCAAGGACGCCACTTCCAATTTTCTTGTCTTCCGTTTGGCCATTGACCAGGGCAGTGATGCGAATCACTTCGGGGGCCGCGGCTACATGCTTCGGTCTCCTTCTACAGAGGGGGTGACCAGAGCAGTGATGCGGATTGCTCCGGGGGCCGCGGCTACATGCTTCGGTCTCCTTCTACAGAGGGAATGACCAGAGCAGTGATGCGGATTGCTCCGGGGGCCGCGGCTACATGCGACGGTCTCCTTTATCAGAGGTGATGACAGCGTTGCCAGCTGTCCATGCCCGCTCCTTTCTCAATTCATCAGGAACATGAGGATCTTCTGCGGTGGATAAAAAGGTAGCAGGGGCATGTCACCGTTGAGGGGCTGTCACCAGATTGCTGCCCTCACCAGGTTTTTATAGTGTTGACAGGTGCCATTTTGTTAAGGCAGGACATATTGCAGGCGGTGAAGCAGGGGTTAAGAAACCCCTCCCACCTGCTTTCTCGGGCTATTTAGGCTCCACAACTATTATAGAGCAACTCTCTTGACACACTCACTTCCTTATCTTTCATGATGACCGGGTGGTTCTACACACTTCGTCCTCCCTTCAGCTGAAAGTGGTTTCTAAAGTTCTGCATCATTTAGGAGATTGTTGTTCCTGCATTGCTTCGGGATCTGCACTAAAACAGTCAGTGTTCTGGTCTCCTGTTGGATGTGGTTATAGCTTTGTTGATCTGTGTGTACCATACGTCTTCTGTATTAAAAAATAGATTGTCTTCTAGTGCTGTACGATGCTCGTATGTGTGGCTGGTCAGCCATGAAGCAGACAATAGCCAGATGGATAGCTACTATCAGTCAGGCCTATGTTTTTGAGGGATCTCCAGTTCCTGGAGGTCTCACTGCTCCTTCCACCTGGTCGGTTAGCGCCTCCTGTGCATCACGACATGGATCATCGGTATTCCGTCCACACGTTCACCAGATGTTACCAATTTCAGGTCTTTGCTTCCAAAGACGCAAGTTTTTGCCGTATAGTTTTACATGCTGCTCAGTTTGAGCATTCTCACCCATAGGGGCAGCTTTGGAACGTCCCCATGGTGAGCAGTGTCTCCCAACTCTTTGTGCAAGTAAAAATAAGATTTTTGTACTTGCCGTATAAACTTTCACTTAACACAGTTGGGGGACACTGCGCTCCCACCCTCTTGTTCTGATGGTTCTGTTCTATGTTCTGTTGGTTGTCCTTCGCCCTCTCTTGTGGCTTTGTTAGTTTAATAAACTGATGTTAATGGCCGGAGGAGACATAAAGGGGAGGGGTGCAGGCTAGAAAAGTTTTTAGTGCCTTACTCCACTAAGTGTCCCCCAACTGTGTGGTAAGTGAAAGAGATTTTACAGCAATACAAAAATCTTATTTTTAGCATTTGGCAGTGTATGATTTATATACGCACTGCACTAATCAAAACATCTCTTAATATAATCTTAAAAGGTGCCATAATGCTAACACGTGTGGGAGAAACCCCAAGAGTATTTTCATAATTGGTAACAGGTTCACTTTAACTATGCATGTTTGTTTGAAGTGCATGGAAGCATTTGGTTTAAGTTGTGCAACATTTTTAAGGATAAAAGTCAACTACCTTTGTAGCACAGAAGTGGAGTTTTGTTTAGCTATTGCATTAAATCACTTCTGACACAGGTCAACTTGTAGCTCATCACAGGAGATCACATTGCTTTTGTCCTGCCAGCCTCATGACATACTGTGTACTGCTGTAGTGCTTGAACTCTTCTTCAGTTACAGTCACAAGTTACTGTAATCCCACAGATGGCATCTTATGTACATAGTAAATTCTGTGTAACTCTCCAATGTAGGCAGCTGGTGTCACAATTTCCTCGCCTTACCTTAAGTGCTGTTCTTAGTTATAAAGTGAGTTGCAGCTGGCTTCTCCCCATCTCTATTTTATCTAGACTTCTGGGAACTTCCTTTAGCTTCACTTAGTGGTTTAGTTAGTGTTTAAAATAGAGAAGACCAGTAACCAATTAGTATATATGACTGATCTGCAAAAACTATTAATCATACAGATGCGACTTGACATTAAACTGCACCTGCCCATGCCATTAAAATGTATTTGTGTAGAGACAAGTATATATGCTATCATTTTAATGTCAATTTGGTCACTGGGGTCACGTTTTTATGTCTGTATTTTAATTTTACATTAGTTAAGCCATATGGAATTCTTACTCATACTTGCATCATGCAGAGATATGGAGGTACGCTTCCATCTTCTCACAAGGCATCCAATCACTTACTACATGTTTAATATGCTTTTGAATAGAACGTTCCAAATTATATAGGTTTTCATCTCACTCTAGTCTCTTATAAAGCCGTGAAATAAAGATATTTGACTCTATACTGCATGCAGGTGCATGGAGGTTACATTATTTTGCTAGCAGAAGTCATAATAGGTGGGTTTCAGGAATGTCATTGACATTACTAGAGCCTTAATAAAACATTTAGCATTTTACTCTTGCTCTCTTTGAAAGGGAAATACAGGACATTATTTTCACTGTGTCTCCTGAGTTGACAGTGTGGTATTCAGTTCATCTAGGAGATATATAGTTTTGATATTGAAAGCAATCAGGGGTCTTATGACAGGGCAAAGTAACATGGGTCATTTTTAAAATAGATTAGTATTATTACTACCTTATTTATAGCAACTTATTTAATATTTCTAAATATATGTGTGACTCCACCAATATAGCTTTAATAAACATACATTTCTTACAACAGTATTGACACATAACCTTATTGACACATAACCTTATAACTTGTGTATGGTGGGAAGCAGGGCCGGACTGGGAGTAAAAATCAGCCCTGGCATTTCAAGCATACAGGCCCATCTCTGTTGATGAGCAGGACAAAACCGTGTGCCGCTGTGCAGCAGCGGCGCCGTCAAATTTTGTTGGGGGCGTGGTCAACATGGGGCATTGATACATACATTATAATAAAACATTACATTTATCAGGCCCTCCCCATCATACCACCCCCCCCACCCCAGAAACACATTACAATACCCCCAGCCCACTATGCTTCTGATGCTGCTGACATCCAGCAGGGTGGGAACTTCCTGTAGAGTGAGCAGGGAAGCTATTAGTCTCACAAGATTAATAAATCTCATGAGACTTAGAGCTCGTTGGCTTTCTCTGCAGACTGTGTCCTATCCAGGAACTGGGAGTAGCTATCCGCTCCCTCCTGCTAACCAGAGCTGGATTAAGGCTCGGGGGCCCTAGGCACTTAAGACAGGGAAACTCCTATGATGTAATATGATTATTAGACACACTTTCAACAAATACGCAGGCAATACTGTGAGCACTACTGTTAGGTGCACACAGTTCTGCCTTCACAAGCAGTACAATGTGAAGTAGGACATACCTCCCAACTGTCCTTGCAGTCAGACCAAATCCTGACTAAGCGGGACAGTCACCCACCAAATTCAGGACAGTTGGCAGACTGTCCTGGTCTCTCCTACCTGTCTTGTCATTGTCCGCACTTGTGGCTGCTGGTGTCTTTAGATCAGTTGCTGCTTGTCTGGATCCTGGAATGTTGGAGGCCTTATTAGGAAAAAAAAATGGGTACATGAAATTTAGAAAACTCCAACCAGCACCGGGGTTAAATCAATATAGCACCCACGTTTTAAATTTAGGCCTCACTCCAGCCCCAACATTAAAATAATAGTATTCACATTTGATAAATACATCTATTTCCCTCCAACTAGCCCTGACATTAAATAGTATATACATTTAATAAATATACCCATTTCCCTACAACCAGCCCCAAACATTAAATAGTATTCCCATTTAATAAGTTAACCTATTTCCCTCCCTCCAAACAACCCCAGCAAGAAATTAAATAGCATTTATGTTTAATAAAAATAACCATTTCCCACAACCATCTCAGGCATTAAATAATTCATAATCACATTCAATAAATATACCTCATTTTCCCCAAGCAGCCCCACATTCACTTAATAGCACACATTATAGTCATATACTGTCCCCCACACACATTATAGTCATATACTGTCCCCCACACACATTACAGTCATATACTGTCCCCCACAAACATTACAGTCATATACTGTCCCCCACACACACTGGCCATTTTTATTGTCCTCCTCCTACAGTCATTGCCCCCTGCAGACATTTTCACCTCCCCCCTTCCCCCTGCAGACATTTTCACTCACCCCCCTTCCCCCTGCAGACATTTTCACTCACCCCCCTTCCCCCTGCAGACATTTTCACTCACCCCCCCCTTTCCCATGCATACATTGTCACTCACCCCCCCTTTCCCTTGCATACATTGTCACTCACCCCCCTTTCCCCTGCATACATTGTCACTCACCCCCCCTTTCCCCTGCATACATTGTCACTCACTCCCCCCCCCCCTTCCCCCTGCAGACATCACTTCTCCCGTGCAGTAACTTTTAGTTATTGCCCACCCCAGCCCCCCTCCGTAGTACCTGTCACTATCCCCTGGACGGAATACAAAGAAAAACAGCGCACCAACTTACCCGAAGGCTCCTGGGCGGCTGCGTTGGCGCGATGTAATGTCATCGCGCGGCCGCGCGGAAGTTTAAAAAAAAAAAAAGAAAAGCGAAAATTGCGGGACTGGAAGCACAGGGACCGGACCGGCCCATACAGCCATCGGCCCTTCTGGCAAATGCCAGAAGTGCCAGATGGCCAGTCCGGCCCTGGTGGGAAGCACTACAAATGGGGTGGGGTGTGGATGTTGGTACAGTCACTAGGTTCTTTTTAAAACATTGTCCAGGTGTTTCTCAACTATATTATCTGTTATGCCTAAGAAAAGAAACATTGTTTAGATTAGTTGGGAAGAAAAATGTTTGTTTTGGTAAGTTATTTGTGCACCACTTGAATTAAAAGAAAAAAAAAATATAAAATTGGTTTGTGTTTGATGCAATCTTTTTCTCTTTGTAGTCCATCCTTGGCAACACTGGTAGTCTGTGGTCTACAACCACTCCATTCAGCAGTTCCATATGGTCCAGTAATCCAAATATGAGCCTTCAATACACCACTCCAACAAACCCTCTTTCTGGAATTGATCTGATTGGAGCTGAAAGCACCTGTACCACCTCTAGCTCTCCTTCAGCTTCTGCTTCTCACAGCCCTGAGAGCATGCCAGGACAAACCTATGATCCCTGGAGAATGTGGACCCCAACCATTGGGAGGAGAAGTTCAGATCCTTGGTCCAACTCAAATTACCCACATGAGAACTAACAATATAGCTAAAACAATTCAATGGTAATAGGAG